>NC_136496.1:23440150-23475150 GCF_053919585.1 Euprymna scolopes | reverse complement strand
GTGGAAATTTTAATAAATTTAACGCAAATCGGTTGCTAAAAAAGGCACCATGTTTGTTTAGCCAAAGCTAGAGAATGCAACACCTGGCATTTTAATATATTTTTTTAAAGATTATTTCTTTAACTTTAAAGGTCGTGTTATACGCCAGAATTTACAGTAATGCATATTAACAACCACAATCTGTGAAATCGCAGAGTTTTATAATCATATCGATTTATTACCTGCACTACATAGGAGCCCACTCACAGGAATGAACCAGGAAGAAGCTCCACATGTCTTGTGTCGCTGATTTAATCCACAATAACAGTACTCTACATTGCACCGTAGAGAATCTAGAGTAGAGTTTATGAGATTATTAGTAACATACGGCTTAATTAAAAGTTTAATATGCAAACGTCAAATATCATGGTTCATTTAAAAGTATGAGAAATGAGTTAATTTGAGGAAATCGTTGTACATCTTGTACATTAACCTTAGTTTATTTTTATTTTTTTTATTTTTAATCACTTCAGACGCGTGTCACGTTGGTACAATGGTAATGCTTCTAGCTTTGGATGGTACAGTGTTGGTTTCAATGGCGCCCAAATATTATTTTTTTTTACTTTTGAATCACGACTCTATAATAATATATACAGAATCTTGATAAATGTAAATATTATATTCAAGCATATTAAACGCCCGGGCAAAGCCGGGCGCCCCTGCCCCCGCTAGCCAGCGATAAAGTTCTAGATAAATATTTTTTTTTACTAGAATGCAATCTTCCGGAGGTACAAATTTTACTAGAATACAATCTTCCGGGGGTACAATTGTTAAGCCTTATTTTAGACGATAGGCAGAATACAATTTCAAAATATTTAAGTCTTCTATTTGGTACATTCTACCGTTGTAAATTTACTAAAATCCTAGATAAGAAAATTTCTTGAAAGGTCTCTGGTTTATCACAATAATTCCCAAGTTGGTCAAGTTACACCTGAAGAAGGTCGGAGGTCACATAAGCCAGGCGTTGCGGAAATTACCCTCAAAATTAGAATAGTGTTCTGAAGAATCTAAATAAAAATTATCAAAACTCATCTAAAAACCAAGAAATAAATAAGAAAATGTGACGGTCTGCGATTTATTATTCGTACAATGTTTGGTTGTACAACTCTTTCACCTGAGCAACGGCTGGTAATCATGCTGACATATTATAATTAATAATCGTTAGCGTTTCATCGAAAACGCTGTCGTCATGGTCGGATGTTTACTCCATTTGCATCGGGAATTAAATCGACCGCAAAGATATTTGCGTCATTAGATAACATCGCCATCTGTTCTCTTCTCACGACGATTTTCTTTTGCAACAAAATATTATTCCAACAAGCGTTTATTTATGAAAATCAGAATTTGTATCTGAAAGTTATGAGTTCAATATCTACTCAGGGCAGTACGGTGTCATGTTCGTTTTCATTGTAAAACCAAATAAAATTCGCGCAACAACATCGAATACCTCGAGAAAATATAGAATATAACTTCAGTAAACAATATCTATCTGTACTATATAAATAAAATAAAAAATTAGATGTGTGTGTCTGTCTTTCTGTAAATTTTAACTGATAAACGTCCAAACTGTAGATCATATAACACAACGGCGTGGAGCGATAAAATTCCCGCCCTAGAAAAGTCGACATGCTTTCATTTCTCTTTGATGAAAACCGGTTTTCTTTTCTTTTTTTTTTCTTTCTTTTTTTTTGCAGGCCATCTATTAGTTGGCCAGTTGTGTACAAATCCCAAGAGCGCTAGCATCTTTCTATCATGTCAGAAAGTGACACAATGTTCAACAAGTGAGATCGATGATGCGTCGCTGTACAACCCATGCTCTATACCGATCCAAGTTCTGAAAATTGCCAGCACCCTCAAAATGCAAATCCAGATTACAGGGACGTGTTCGAGGTGATGAAAACAAAGTTTTCGGCCACGGTTATGGTCTTTGGTTTGATTTTAAGTGAAGGCCACCTCATGCATCCTCACATATATTAGGTCGGCTTGAAAGTCACCATGAAAGGTTACCTACATTCGGTGGTCTCCCGATGCAATCAGGTGGTCGCTGGTAGACCCTGTGTGTGGCAGTAGAACTGGGCGCTGGCCCACAAGAAGGAGTCCTACGATTCTGTACCCTTCTCACACAGGCCTCTCTTCAATAACCGAGACCATTCACTAACTGACCCCGCCCCTCCCCTCGATCTGAACGCGTTGGACCAATTCTATTTTGTCATACGTGGAGAACAACACTAATATAACCTGCCACAACACCAAAGAGCTTGCAGAAAAGCCATGCTTCCAGTTCCGAGCCGGTCTCCAGGCAGTAATTGAGGCCGAAAGCGGCTACATTGATTGATTACAGCTATACTACATTATGACGTTATCTGAATTGAGTTTTTCAATAAATGTTTAAAAATAACGCTGGAGTATTTTTTGTTGTTGTTTTTTGTCTATAGGAGGACAATTTTATAGTTCCATCCTGTACAATTATCAGAAAATAATATCATTTATAAGGAATAGAATATTTGTTTGGATGGACAAATAACCCATACAGAAATATGTTGGCAAGTAAAAATGTTAATTCCGACTTGCCGGTGTATTTCTGTGCTATTACTTCTACGTATACCCAGTTTCATTCATTGTTGACGATGTTTAATTTTACATTCCTCATCTACTTATTGTAGATCAAGCCGTCAGTGTTTTGGTTTCGATTCTAGCTCGTTGCACTTAAGTTATGGGGTACGATTTTGGTGCCTCTCAGGTAAGTGTGGGACATTGATATCTAGAGGGCACATGTGGTACGAGTTCATTACCGCACATTCAATTTGAGTACTTAGAAAACATGCACAGGAATGCGACACTGAAGTGAGGGGTTCGGGTTGAGTTAACAATACATTGCAAATAATTTTACTCCGTCTAAAAAATTCAAATTTGTGGAATATGCACAATCCAGAAATACAGGAAGAACAACATGATTACATATCCGTTTGATGAAGAGTGGTGTTATATTTTTGTTGCAGACCAGTTGTGTGCACATTTTAAGAGCGATAGAAGCTACAATCATATCAAAGTGACATAATGGTCAACGAACAAGATCCGAGATGCGCTGCTGTACGACACATGTTCGCCACTGATGCAAGTTATGAACACAGGATCATTGACAGAACGTTCAAAGTGAAAATCCGGACGTTCAAGGCTTGAGTATTCAGCTCAACAGAGGCTCCGGCCATGGTTATAGACTTTGGTGCTGTTTCAAGCGAGGGTTACACCATGTCACCTTACGTCTTCAAAGTCGGCTTGAAAGTCAACACCAAAGTGTACATGGATGTGCTGAAGAGTGTGGTGGTCCCTAGTGAAATCATGCCATCGCTGGCAAGTCCTGGATGTAGCAGCAGGATTTGTCGCTGGTCCATAAGTCCAAAGAGACCCAGGCTGGGCTTCAGAACGGGTGCTACGACTTTATACATTAGTCTCACTGGAAACCTCTCCACCTTCGACATGAACTTGCTGGATTTCTCTGTTGGTCATACGTCGAGAACATCACTCGTATAACATTCCACAATACAAAATCCAGCCTGATCTCCATCATCCACCAAATACTCAGCGAGCTCCCGCAAGCGCTTGTGAAAAAAGTATACTCCTAGACGGATCCGTATGGGGGTGGTAATTGAGACTGAAACCGTTAATTTTAATAGATGTCAGCTCTACTACATAATCAAGTTGCCTGAATTGATCTTTTCACTAAAAGTTTTAAAATAAACATTTACTGTTTGGGCAACACTTTTACTATGTGACCTTGTAGTAAAAATGCACGAGAAATTATGGCTTTTAATGAATATAATATAATCTTACGTTTGAATACTTTTCATGAACAATAACATCAAAGAAAAGATACATGAAACAATGGATGGAACAAAGACTTTTTTTTAAATTATATTTTCACCCCAAACAAGGCACGTTGCCCCTTTGGTGTAGGGGGCTACTATCAGGGACATAAGCTACTGAGATACTATGTAGGGAGTTGGGCAGCAAGATGTCGGTTCACGTTACACTTGAACTTCTGCATGTCAGTACAGTTGGGGAAGCAGGGGCCCGGAAGGGAATTACAAAGTTTAGCGGTTCTGGTGAAGAAACTACTGGAGTAGAAAGTTATTCTACATCTAGGGATCTCTACAGTGTAGGGGTGGGATTTAGCTGCTTATTGGGTTTGTCAAGGGTATTAACACCGTGGGGGAACAAGTGCTTGCAGTTCGTCAGAGAAGCCACCATTAAAATACTTGCAAAACAGGCAAAGGTGCACAACATTTCGTCGGTAGGACAGAGGCTGAATTTTAGATGACAGTTCAGAACCTATTAGGTTGGCGACTCTCTTTTAAACCCTGTCCAGGAGTGAGAGACTAGTAGCAGATGTGCTAACACAAATGTTACAACGATACTCCATACATGGGCGAATGGTGGATTTATAGAGGTACAGGATAGGACTAAATGAATTTAAAAGACTAATGATGATACCCTCCATTCTGTACCATCGTGTGAAACTGCCTACGTGTGTAATGGTAAAGCTAGTTGTACGTAATCACTAACTGCACTTCTTAAGAATTTGCTCTGTCTGATTCTAGTAGCAAGAAGATATCAAGCACGACTGTAAATAATGCTAGAATATACGAAAGCATGTGCAGCATATCGTATTCAATAAAGTGGTTACTCATTTTCGTAGTGAAAAGGCTATGAAGTACTTTAACTCGTTTACACAGGAATCAGTATGTTAGTGTCATTACGATTTAATCAAAAGAATTTTAATGAAGAAGAACAAGAAAAAAAATAAAGTACAAAGGAAACGAACTGAGAGAACAGAAAAAGAAGAGAGGATAAAAGGAAAAACAACAACGAAGTAGGAGTAATGATAAACATGAACTTGAAAAGCGAGAAACAGAATATTAAAACATGAAAAAAAAATTTTTGCATTTGAAATCGGTCTCTTAGTCATTTCTATATTTTTCTTGATTTTTCTTGATTGGAAAAAATAGAAAAATTCTCATTTCGTGTCATCGATTTTATCGCACTTTTTGCAATTTTCATTTTTGTTTTTTTGTTTTTAATTACAATTATTTTTTATTTTAATATTTCAATTAGAACAAAAAAATGTGCAGGTATTTATTTTTAGGATTATAATCGGAATATTTCCATTATAGATTTCATCCTGTCTTCTTCCGTTTTTACCAGATGTTAATGCAATTTTTGGAACAAATTAATGGCGTCTGTGTTTCACAAATACAACATGAAAATTTTCCCGCCTTTTTAATAATTTGGAGAAACATTTTATTTTTAATGAATTTTAAATTATCACTCCGTTATCATTGCTAGAATAAACATAATTAGAGGTTTCAATGTAATTATTGCAAATCGTTTCACAATCACTTAATATATATATATATATATATATATATATATATGTGTGTGTGTGTGTGTGTGTGTGGGTGTGTGTGTGTACCTATGTATATATACATATATATATATGTGTGTATATGCATATACATGTATATACATATATATATACATATATGTATACATACACATATATATAGACATTGTATATATATGTATATATTCGTATGCATATGTACGTATATATATATATATATATATATATATATATATATATAGTAGAAATAGTAATTAATAAAAACTGAAGAAAGTGGTCTATACTGTTGTAGAGCAAATATGCGGTTTATTTTTTTTATTACAGTATCTTTCTGTTAAGTTACATTATTGTTTCAGCGAACCGGCCGTTTTTTTTTTTTTTGTTTTTTTTTTGGACACAACGAACATTTCTGTAAAAGTCTGAGGAAGCTACAGACGGCCAAATAAAACGGCCGGGTAGCTGAAACAATAATGTAACTTAACAGAAAGATACGGTGATAAAAAACGTATGTATATATATATATATATATATATGTATATATATATATATATATATATATATATATATATATATATGATGATAATTATAGAAATAATTTGTTCGGTTTTTCAACTATTTAAAGTGAATCAGGTCACGACGTCATGACGTCATCTGACGCATGCGTTGTTGACCCCCCCTGTTGAAAATTGTCGATTTCGTGGTGAAAAAGTTAACCTTTCTCTCTCTCTCTCTCTCTCTCTCTCTCTCTCTCTCTCTCTCTCTCTCTCTCACACACTTCGCCTCCATTACTCTAAAGACTGTTACTAAAAAGAAAAGGGCGTCTGGCTGTTATTTTTTGTAAAAACTTCTATCTTGTTGCAATATTTTTAGGTATAATGGGGTATGATCCCACACAGTCGGACGATTCTATTTATGAACGATGCTGCTAAGAACTGACGAATCAAATTAATTCACGTTCTGCTACTAACCAATCAGAAACCAGAATTGCTTCATAAATATTAAACCTTCTCTGGAGCAATTTCACATGTTCTTTTCCCGGGTTTCGACACGGTAAGAATATTTTGTTCTGTGTAACTGTCTACTACAAACAAGTCACCTCCCAGGACTTGTGTGTAACAGCAAACCATCTGAAACTCAAAATGGCTTACACTTCTAGAGGTTATGGGCCAAGTCTTTGTCTTTATTTCGATGGATCCGAATCAAAATTCGAATTGTGGCAAGTTAAATTTCTAGGATATCTACGAATCCAAAAGCTACACAAAGTACTACAAACACAACCTGAAAACAGAAACGAACCCGAATTCATTTAAAAGAACGCAACGGTCTTGGTGGTATTAATACAGTGTTTAGATCACCGAAGTCTATCACTGGTAATGAGAGAAGCCCTGGACGACGGCTGCAACGCATTAAACATATTGAGAGAACATTATTTATCGAAAGGAAAACCCAAAATTATTTCTTTATACACTGAACTGACCTCTCTAAAACGAATGAAAGCCGAAACTATTACTGATTATATTATAAGAGCCGAGACAACTGCAAATTCTTTAAAAATGTCTGGTGAAGTTATAAGTGACAGTCTGTTAATTTACATGGGCCTTAAGGGATTACCGAGTGATTTCAAGCCATTTACCACCGTGATAACACAGAAAGAAAAACCCATGACTTTTAGCCAATTAAAGGTAGCACTCAGAAGTTATGAAGAAACTGAAAAAATGATCACAGAAAAAAACGAATCCACAAATATCATGAAATTTAAAAATACACACATAAAAACACTAAAATCGAATTATACCCATACCAGGAATAAAAAGCGCAACTTTGCCAAAAGCAAGTTTTTTCCTAAGAAAAGTACAAAAATTATTAGCTATAATTGTGGACGACCTAATCACAAGAGTTTCCAATGTAGATACAGGACTCAAAATGGTGACTACATTAAAAATGTAGAGAGTTCTGTTAGCGAAGATACATTTTTATTTTCGTGTGCATTTGATGCTTCAAGAAACAATAATAATTTTCTTGTCGAGTGTGGGGCCACGGCACATCTGATTACAAAGGAATATGATTTTATCAATTTTGATCCCAACTTTAAGCCACAAAATCATTTCGTAGAACTAGCTGAGGGGAGTAAAGTCAATGATATCGTTTTGAAGAGAGGCAATGCGAAAATCTCGCTAAAGAATAATAAAGGTGAACTGTGTTTCTGTATTCTAGAAAACGCTCTTCTAATCCCAAAATTTAAACAAAATATATTTTCTAATACAAGCTCCCACAAAACAAGGTGCAAATATAAACTTTAGCCCCAATAAATCAAAACTGGTATACCCGAATGGAACTGTATTCGACATAAAAGAAAATGGAAGACTATATCATTTAAATAGCGTAGTCCCATCAAAAACCACCTGCCATGATCTACAGACATGGCATAAAATTCTTGGACACTGCAATATTCTTGGTTTAAAAAGTTGCCAACTGTAGTTGATGGAATGCAAATACAAACATCAAAAACCTTCAACTGCGACGTCTGTACACAAGGGAAAATGACAACCTATCAAACAAGATACCAGACAAAAAGGTCAAAACAATCCTATCAATGGTGCATTGTGACTTGAACGGTCCCGTAGAACCGATGCCCAGAGAACATTATAGATATGTGTTGAATTTCGTAGATGACCATTCAGGTTTAATAATGGTTTACTTTTTAAAGAACAAATCTGATACACTGCTAGCAACTAAGAAATATCTAGCCGACATGACCCCCTACGGTGAAATCAAGTGTATTCGCTCTGACAACGGTACGGAATTCACCAATAAAGACTTTGAACTTTTACTAATTAACCATAATACCAGGCATGTTACATCAGCTCCTAGATCGCCACACAAAAACGGGACTGCTGAACGTGCGTGGTGGACACTTTTGAAATGGCAAGATGCCTACTCATTGAATAAAAACTCCCTAAATGTCTACATTTGTTTTGCTGTTTAAATTTGAAGAATATAAAATATCCTTACGTAATGAAGAAATTAAAACTGAAACAAATCAAATTATTTATCACCGTTTCTTCTTTATTTCAAGACTTCACTGAGATGATTAATTTGAAGAAAATAAAATAACTATACAATATTAAAAAAAATATTTGTTTTAGTTTAAAACTTCACAGAATATTATTGTTTTGTTTCATAATAAAAAACCGTTAACATTCATAGTGTGTATAGCGTTATGAAGTGACTTTTCGCAATAGACATTTCCTACTTTATTAAAACTGATAACTACTCTTAGTTTCTTTTGTCATTTAAATGTCAATACTCACTATTCCCCCCAAGAGAAAGTCTGTTTAGTAAGGCTTTCAATCATCTTTGACCGTTTAATTATTTTTTAAATATACATATGTATCGGTGGAAACACATTACTCGTAGTGCGATTAGAATTGTTATCATTGTTTTATCCTTATAATAAGATATATGTTATTTCTTTTATTTATAATTGCATTTATTTCGTTTCTAGTGTTACGTAACCGGACAGCGGGAGATTCCGATAAAATAATCGGATGAAATCTATTTATTAGTAATATCCTGCCATAAAAACGTTGACACACCGGTTCCTGTAAGATCACTTGCATTACACTACGTTAATCCTGGCCAGCATTAAAATGTGTGACATTTTGGAAATGACAACTATGTGCTCTCCGCGTATCTTTGCATTGTTTTTTGTCGCCATAGATATACCCTTGCCAATAGATTCACGGAGTGCCGAATCAGGAGAAGTGCACCCAGGGATTACGCTAACTTGACATTACATTTACATACTCATATATACTTACAGGAAGTATGCATTGTTTCTTAAGCTTGAACGGAGGTAATAATATGCTGCCCCGTTTCTCTATTCTATGTTCTTAATTTAAGAACCACGCACAAAATATCATATCATTGCTTGTATTAGTGTATATATCCTTCATTTACACTATATATATATATATATATATATATATATATATATATATATATATAACTGAATGTATGTGTGTCTTGTCACGATTAGGCTCCTATATGGTTGACTATTAAAAAAAAACTGATTACACATAATGATAGGAGATGTATCGAGACATAGGAATGGGTATGTTTGATACTGCAGAACGGTGGTTCATTAAAATTGTGGGGACTGCATTCGAGCCTGGTCCACAAAATATGGAAATTAAAATTTAAAAATTGAAAAAAAAACGTTTACAAATGTTTTTGTTATAGATGTACATAAGAATACTTTGATAAGGATGTTTTAACTTAAATAGGGATGGTATAATAAAATTGTGGGGTCTGCGTTCGGGTCTTGCCTCCATAGAATGGAAATAGGCACAAACTTTAATAAAGGCTTGTCATATCTATCTGTGTAAGTATACTTTGATAATTATGTTTCAGTTTGAAGAAATATGGTATGATAAAATTATGGGTTGTTCGTTGTCACCTGACCCCCATAGAATGGAAATATGTCACAAAGTTTAACAAGGTTTTTAATATAGATCCACAGAATATTGTGATAATTGTTTCAGTGTGAACAGGTATGGTATAATAAATTATGGGGTTCATTAATTTTATTTTTACTTTCATCATATTTTGCTTTGGTTTTGATACCCCCAAATTCGGAGCTATCTCTTTACAACACGTCCTTTTCATAACATCTCATACTTTAATAAATCAGAGTCCATTTTCTGTAGGCTGTTTTTTAACCCAGTCAACGACGGGTACTTTTGGTAGTATATATATATATATATATATATATATATATATATATATATATATATGTATATATACACATACATATATATATATGTATATATATACACACACACACACACATATATATATATAACTTAATAAGTTTCTTTTAAATTAACATACGGTTATTTTTAGTTGCATTTCTTTCAATCTATCCTTCCTGCTTATTTGCTTTTTTACTGTGTTTCTTCAATTCCGTGTATGTCTCATCTATGTATGTTATTGTCTTTCTACTTTTATCCCAATTTTATTTATGTGATTAAATTGTATCCATCCATCAGAGGTTTCAGAGAAAAGTAAAAGTAAAATAATTTAATTATCACGGATTAATATAATACGAAAAATAGCTTAAAGCAAGAGAAAACTGGAAATGGAAATGAGTTTCGCTGAACTTACAACCCCCTCTCTTTCCCAGACACACACACTCAAACACACACACACACACACACACACTCATATTTAAAGGTTGTCCCACGAAAATGTATACACTCGTTAAAGTATCTCAACTTGCTACATGAATACGCTATACCACGTTCCCAAGAGAAGTTTACGAATAGGGAATGGCATTTCCAGAGGTATGGAGAACTTCCTTACTATCATCATGCCGTAAGATCATATCTTGACAGTCATCTGCGAAACAGATACTTAGAACGGAGAGGAAGTATCGAGTACTGGCAAGTCTAACTGGATTAGTCCACCCCCACTGGAATGCTCTCTTTTTGCGAACTGATTAGGAAAGTTTTCGATTCAATCAGTGAACATTGTCAACTGTCCATAGACCACAATGGCCAATAATTTGAACACTTTTGATAATTAACTGGTTTCTATATTTGATCACATAATTTTGATGCATGAAACTTTTCTTTCTTATAATATATGTTGGTTTTACATATATCTTATTGTAACTTTTTATATGTGTGTGTGCATATGTTTTATTGTGTATGTTAATTCAGAAAATATTTTAAACATATATATATATGCAAATAATATGTTTATATATATATATATATATATATATATATATATACTAGCAGAAGTGCCCATCGTTGACTAGGTCCAAAAACAGCTACAGAAAATGGACTGTTATTGTGCGAAAGAATAATAGGTTATGAAAAGAAGAGGGTTGTAAGGAGATAGGTTTTGATACTCAAAAATTTTACCCTAAGCAAAATATGTAGAAAGTAATGAGAATTTTCGCGAAAAATATTTTTTATATCAACTTTGTTTCTATTCCTAGCCAAGAGTGACAAACAAAATTGTGTTTCCTTACAAAGAGGAAATGTTTTATATATATAATAATATAAATATACATGAAGTAAATGTTGCCATAGTCAATAAAAGTTACTTTTATGGTAGAAATGTTCATTGGTTTGTATTTTTAAGTAGTTTTAAAAAATTCAAAACGGCAGCGACTTTGACATGGAGAGCCCCGTTTTCAATTTGAAGGAGGGGCACCTGAGCATTCTCTGTTAACAATTTAAGAGAGTTCCGTCAACGTAAGGAATATTTATAAACATATTTTAATGTTTTCCGTTATTTTGTGCTTTCGGAATATTCGATTATGGCATGTTTAGTTTATACAAAAATTAATTTAAGTAGGTATCGCCTCGAATTTTGTTTTAATTTCGGTTCGCTGAAATTATTTCAAGTAAAGAGCATTAAAAACTATTTCGAAACAGAAAAAAAAAAACACATGAACTGAAGTGTTATTGCCTATGGTAAAATTTATTTCTTGTATATTTATTTTTTCGGGTATTAGCTTGTCGGCTTTTGTGCTAAACACGCTTAGTAAATTATATCGACGAAATATCGATAAACAAAGAAACAAAAAACAGTTTTGCAAAAAAATGAAGCTTTACTTACTTTAGCAAAATAATCCGAAACTACAAAATGGGATATTAAAAGTAAACATGTAATTACTTTAGTTTTTTAAAGCAAAGAATCGATATAAATATGAATAAGAAGAAAATAGCGCCCTTTTCAAGCTGAACAGCTTCGTTTCAGTTTTACAGTATTGAACGCTGTAGTATTGCGCCGTCGGATTCAGGGTTGTACCATTGTAATGTAAAGAACACGCAGAAAGGGTTGTAATCAACTGAATTCCTACTAGTGATCTGACAGAAAAAGCTTAAACAGATGTATACATAAAATAAAAAGGTTAAGTTAATGTTTTAAAAAGACAATTAATCACGTGAGCAGGATTTTTTCCTTCTTTTGACACGATAAAAAATAATGTTCTTATTTTTTATTATTTATGTATTTATCTATTTTCGAAAGAGTGCCACGTGCAAGTGGAGAAGGAAAACAGAGTTATGCAAAATTTGTGTCGAGAATTGTCTAAATTCCGACTTTTTCGGAGTGGTTTTCAGTTTTATAAGAACGTGAATTCAAAAGGTGAATTTATTCGATACAATATGATTCAACTCAAAAAATTAAATAAAAGCTAACGTGAATTAAGATTAAAGTTAAGGTGTTATTGTGGACCCTCACCCCTTTTAAAAAAAACCTTGCTAAACTTTGTGACATATTTACATTCTATTGTATATATACCATATTTCTTCAAACTGAAACATAATTATCAAAGTATACTTACGCAAATAGATATGAGAAGTATTTTTTAAAATTTGTGCCATATTTCCCCGGAGTACATGCGCGAACGCAGACCCCAAAACTTTATTATACCACCCCTATTTAAGTTGAAACATTTTTATGAAAGTATACTTTTGTGCATTTATAAAAAAAAAACCCTTGTAAACGTTTTTTTTTTCCCCATACTTTGGGGGCCAGGCGCGAACGCAGGCCCCACAATTTATGAACCACCGTTCTGCCAGATAAAACATACCCATGTATGATCCTCGATACATCTTCTATCATTACATGTAATCAGTTTTTCTGAAACAGTCAACCATATATGAGCCTATTCGTGACCGTACAAACACACACACACAGACGTTCAGATTTATATTATATATATATATAGATATATATATATATAAAAACATGCACCCCCATATATATATATATATATATATATAGAGAGAGAGAGAGAGAGAGAGAGAGAGATAGATAGATAGATAGATAGATACACATGTATATATCGATAGAGAAAGAAAAAGAGAGAACGAAAATATAGAATTATCAATGGCAAATCCTATAAAAGAAAGGCACACGTGATTTATGAACATGTAGGTTGAATACACCACTTTAGATAGTGAACTATATTGCAGCGTTGTTTGCAAGGTATGAAACGAAAAGCTCTAGAAATGATATCGAATATGTATAAAAAATATCATAGACCTGACCATTTATATTTTATACATTAACGATATTATTTTCAGGTTTTCTTATTTAATTGCAGTTTACGCGCAATCTGCGTTATTCACCATCATATTTCCTTTTTTATTTCATGCATTATTCATTAATAGACTTTCTTTCTTTTCTTGCTTTATTTCTCTTTGTCAATCTTGTAAAGTGGACTTAAACGTCTATCGAGTCCGAAACTAGCGATATATTTATAGCACCGGATGACGACCAGTGCTCCACTTTTTTCAAACCTGTCTTATCGATCGTTTCCATTCTGTTGATACTCACCCCCTTATAACCGCTATACCAGCATTTTGTAATCACTTATCGGGAAAGTTCTGTATAGTTGTGAGTTGTCCTCGCGTTTGTGGGGATAACGGTATATAGATCATATTACTCTAAAGCTGTGTTGTGCGATCTGACTCGTTGGTTTGTGACGGAACGGATCTTGGTTATGCACTTCCATATCTGTGTCGTCTGCCACCACTACGTCATCATCCGCATTTTCCACGTCCATCATTTCGTGTGTGTTACACAGGGATATGCTGTCCTCTATTCTTGACCTTTAGGCAAGTTTTGGAGCGGGTGGTTTTACCGGCGAAATATCTGGCGTATTCACGATATGTTGAAATTGTCGGAGGAAACGACGGTTGTGTAATGTTATCTTACCACTTCAATCCAACTGTTTTTTACAATATTGCCTATTACCGAGGGTATTAACTACTCCTTGTTTTTGTCCATCGTCACTGATATGGGCCCTCCGTAATCTGCACCTAAACTGATTTACGTACCTGAAGCTGTTGGAGCCGACGGCGGTGCATGTTGTAAATCTTTGTTTAACGCATGCCTTTTTTGTCATCTCCCTTTCTCTTAATTCTTTTGTTTGTGTCCACCAATATAGCTTTACTACTTATGATGATCCGAGGTCCACGTTTACCATCCCAAACCACGATATAACGCAGGTGATTTTCCTTGGCGTCGGGAAGTTGAGAATGGCTTCAGTCTTTTTTTAGTTGACTTTACGCCGTCAGCAATTATTAAAAAGCAGGCAATTTTGACTTCGTCGCTTTCAAATTGAAGCATATCGGGATTGAAGATGATTCTATTTCTGTCGCAATACGTGATATAGTCTACTGTGTGCCAGAAAGTTGAGTCCATAGTTTTATTTCATAGAAGTGTATCATCAATGCAAGGACTCTTTCTGAACATGTTTACCGTAATCTCGTCGAACCGGCGAGTGTACCCGCCCCAGATGCGTTAAAGCCATGGAGTGCTCTAAGGCACCGATAAGGACTCCACTCTTTTATGAATGTGATTGCGTCTCGGGCCGTTAGAAAGAGCAGTGTACTGGTATATCCGTTTCAAGCATCTAAACTGTTTTCTTGGTTCCTGCGTACAAAGCAGATATTGGTTAAATTGGGACGAAGTTTGATGGGTTTCCCTCATCGTTAGGGCATCCAATTATGGTGGGTCCTCCGTTCTACTTGATGATCCGTCATTCATTTGTACAACCACCATCCTTTAAGACCAGACCGTAGGCGTGTCTGCTTATACTGGCTCAATGATACCAACGCAACATCCTTATCTAAACCCTCTTTCACCTTCTGTGTCTAATGAGGACGGATAGGAATTGGTGCGCGCACAGCTGATGATGGTTTCGCATCCGGGACGAACTTGATATCCAAGAAACAACTTGTCTGGTTTCATTAAAGCCAAATTTAATAACATTCCGGTGATGTGTAGTAGGTCGTCCGTGATTCCACGTATCCTCTAGCTAGTTGGTATTGGTACATCGGTAGAGCATCCCGATACTTTCAATATTTCAAGGCCATTCAAATATGTTTGCGTACCAGTATCTACAGCAGCCTTTGTATGTTGTATTCAATGGCATGTCGCTTTATCTAAGGCGCGCCCATATTCGGCATGAGACTCCAGTATTCAATATACTTCGATTTTATGGAGGGTAGCGGTCTGGGAGGGAGTTATTTCAAATTGTCACTGCTCCATGCATTAGTTGTTGCTAATTACTGTTTTCGCTCAGAAAACACTAATCTTTCCCCTTCTTTACTGCTAAGTATTTTTTTTGACTGGGGTCGTGTCGAATCTCACTTTTACTCCGTTTTCGTACCACTTTTCATAAGTGTCCACTAATTCCACTATTATGAAATCTGAGTTCACTCGCCGGACAGTTCCTTCGTCATTATTGCCCATTGGTGTGTCATGTTCT
Organism: Euprymna scolopes; assembly: GCF_053919585.1. Classification (NCBI taxonomy): domain Eukaryota; kingdom Metazoa; phylum Mollusca; class Cephalopoda; order Sepiida; family Sepiolidae; genus Euprymna; species Euprymna scolopes. The sequence continues at coordinate 23,459,410 of NC_136496.1, read as the reverse complement.
ACCACGTGGGTCAGATAGTTCATTTCAAGGAGTATTTTGAGCCACACGTTGAACGCTTATTTAGGGATTTTTGCGAATGAGGAGTCGATGTATCTGTTATATCTAGGCATACCAATCTATGAAATTTCTGTTCTACTGTTGTTAAAATATTGGCTTCGGTCAATTGGTATTCTGTATTTGTAAGTCCACCTACAAGTTAGCCAGCCACAATATCCTCCGAATAAGACAACTGGACATCAAATGGCAAAACACTGTTTATAGAATCAAAGTCTACTAGTGCAAGGATGAAATAATATTGGAACAGACCACTGTGATAGGTCCCCCGTCTCAGGTCAGCAACTGACCTTTAACCTCATCGGAAAATGCGGCTCGTAATCGTCTTCTTCCGGGAGAACTCCACAAAAAATGTTCAGCGCCTCAGCTCTGTGTTGATTTCTGCTGAAAAGGAAAAGTAAGCCAAAGAAAGACAGAGTAAGATTTTCTTACTAGGAAAAGTTAATTTTACAAAAGCTACAGGTTTTTACATATGCACATCGTCAGTTCACCCAAACATTGAAGTTTCACAAAATCTTATTCTTCGTCCACTGGATAGATTGATTGGGTCCTCAGGCGTTCTGGGAGCGCATATTGTTCTTGAGAGTTGGAATCAATCTGTCTCTTCCGACCCGCGTGTATGCTCTTATACTAAGGTAACGAGGTGGGGGTCTGGCGATCAGCTGAACCAACCAAAGCCAGCAACGTCTCTGGTGAAACCCCAGATACATTTCCGTGTGTGCACTCCCACAAATCGTCCGACGTTTCGTAAATTTGAGACAAAGTCTCGACTGTGCGTTCACATTACCCCAGGGGTCAAATCCTGTCAATTTTCTCTATTCAGCAACCCAGAACGTCTGAGCCGGTTTCTCGGCCAACAAGTACAAATCTCGTTTCTAAATTATTCTGATTTTTTTTTACACGTGTATAACCACATTATCAAGGCCAAGAGTCCACTCAAGGATAAGGGTTAAAGAGTGTACAGTAGAAATTGGACAATATAGTAATCATTAGTAATGAAAATTCGGTAAATTTCTTAACATATGGAACGGCTCATCAAGAACTTATTTACTTTAGACTTGAAGACAACCCTATTGTAGTCAGCTGGAAAGCAGGAAAACAGAAGACAATTCCACAGGCATGCAGTTCTAAGAAAGAAGCTTTGTTCATTGAATCTACGTTTAGGTTTAGGCACAGATAAAGAGTGGGGGGAATTATTGATAGTGTTTTCAGCTAGACGAGTGTTTCTTGTGAAAGTTTAGCGAGAGGAGACCATAGACTGAAGCTCAGTCGAACACTTTCCATGAAAATAACGATACATCAGAAACCAACTCGCAACATCCCTTCTGTGAGATAGAGGTTGTAGATTAGAGAAAAGGACATCTTCTACGAGGCTATGAAGTCTATTTTGAACTCTATCAAGGCAGGACAAGTCCTTTCTAGCAGCTCCTGCCCAGATGTGGCAACATTATTCCATCCTTGGACCTACCTGGCTCTTATATAGATAGAGAATTGCATCAGTAGTAAGATGTCTACCGGATCGATAGAAAGATCCCACCATTTTCCCAGCGGCCTTGGCAACAGGTTTGATGTACGTGTTCCATTTAAGATCAGGAGTAATGGCCAAGCCAAGAAGCTTGTCAAAACGTGAGGCCTCCTAAAGACGAGTATCATTAATTGATGCCAAGAGTGGATCAGAATGTTGATGATGTAATAAGAGAAGCTTGGTTTTAGATGCATTAAAAGTAACCAACCACTTCTTTCCCCATTGTACAACGTGATCAAGATCAGAGGAGAGAGTCGGAGAGAACTTGGTCGTTTACTGTCTGAGATGTGCTACCATAAATGATAGTGTCTTCAGCATACATGTCTACAAATGATGAAAGACGTGATTTTGAAAATCATTAATGTAGATCAGGAAAAGAGTTGGGCCCAGGATAGCTCCCTGAGGGACACCAGCATTAATACTGTGAGCTTCTAATTTTTTCCCTTCAACTACTACTAATGATTTAATAATTGAGAAAACATTTCCAGCTATACGATAGCTAGAGATCTTGTGAAGTAAACCTTTATGACATACCCTATCAAAGGCCTTAGATTTGTCAAGAACAATTGCGCTCGAAAGGTTGCCTCCATCGAGGGATTTGCTACTCCTATGAGATTGTGTTTTTTAAACATTAAAATTTATGTCTGTTTTTTTCAACTCATCCCTTTTGACAGGCCACCTGCCGCTGTCTAGGAATCAATTAACGTTCAACAGACAATTTCAGCATATTTATCGGCCTCCCTCAGGATTTAGAGGGATCTCAATCTCTCCAATGGGAAGCGATATCGCTCCCTAAAACGGTCCCGTTAAACCACAGTTCCAAAGATTTCCCAGTCTCTTTGGTCTTCCAAACGTTCACACTTTTAGCACTAGCCCTTGATTGTGGCGTGACGAAGATATCTTAACCATTATCTCTATTGGCATGATTATATAAATGTAGCCATTTGTCAGTACCGTATGCTATCAAAATGTTTTTTTCCTATATGCCAGTTCTATATCAGTCTTCCCAATTAATACGGCAGCATCTGCAGATGCATGGACTACTTTACAATCTGCTTCCTCCAAATTTTCCCCAGCAAGGTGATGAACACATTTTTTTTTTATTTGAATACCCTTAAAGGGGTCATTAGCGCGTGGACTCTAACAGGGCCCTTTTCTCAGTGTCGGGGAGTCGCGCCACTAATATATGAAACCTTTTCATACTAATCAAAGACAATGCATGCTCTTCCATCATGTATTGTGACCTATCTTCGGTATTAGACATATATCTCATCAAATGTATTACCTTCTTCCCATGGAAGGCGTTGTAGTGGCTCTCCACCATCTAAGAGAGACTGCCGATCTGAAGACTGTCGAGTTGATTGTACAGAGATGTCAGTTGGAATAGTGCATCTACAAAACGCTGGGTTTTCGCATATCACGGTAATCCGAAATATTCAAAATGTGCAGCTGAATAATCACAAAGCTCATACTTTAAATGTTCCCGCTGCTGTTAATTTAATAGTCTCTGGGTTAGAAGTTTTGGATCAGTCTCAGTTACTTCATCTTCATCTTTTCTTAGCAAAACTTTTAACCCAAGTGTAATTGCCTGATCCGATTTTTAAAGCGCACACGGGGATATTTTCTCCGACCATTGAAGCTATGATTACTTCTCCGATTGAGTTTTCGCTGTCCACATCTACCATTTAGTTTCCAATTACTTAACTTGAAATGCTGTGATTAAGCAAATTACCCCTGAAATGGTCATATGTCTTAAGAAACGAATAAGCTTTAATGTATTCCTCACACCTCGCCCTTTTCTTGCTGAAGTAGCATCCTGCTGCTGGCCACTAGTGCCATTCCGAATGCCTGCTCGTTGTTGTCTTGTAAACTTGGTTTCAGCGCATTATTAGCTCCTGTTCAATAATAATATCCGTCGACAAGCCAGCCTAGTAGGACCACTCCCTCTAATCACATGGAATCCTTCAGAAATTCTCGGTACATTTCAGGATGTTTTTTCGGCAGCCCCCCCCCCACATCATTAGCTGCAAGTATAAGTACACTGATTTTACATATATGATGTGTCCTGCTTCAGCGAATATGGGCAGCATTTTTCGTACACAGTGAAGGTGCAATTTTCAGTTCCTGGTTTGCTTTGCCTTAATAAACAGTTGTAGGATATTCACCATACTAAAGTATTGAGTCCACAATTTTTCTGTTCGCATCGTTCTCATCGTTGATTCTCTGGGCAATTATGTTCAAAGACTCTGATGAGAGAACATTATCCAATCATCCCATAAAAGAAATCGTTCAATAGCGCCTGAGCTTTCGCCAGGTCTTCATTTTTAGGAAATGACTCTTCTGCATCAGTCTTAGGTTGATCATTCACGGTGACATGTAAAATTGGCAAATCATAGCCTTGCACTAACAAATAGCATTCAGAGTATGGAACACGTACATCAAGTCTGTTGCCTAGGTCGCTGGAAAAATGGTGGGATCCTTCTACCGCTCCAGAAGATATCTCACTACTGATGCGATTCTCTATCTATATAAAAGAGAAATACGCGCAAGGATGGAATTCTGCTGCCATATCTGGGCAGGAGCTGCTAAAAATAGCCTATCCTGCCTATACAGAGTACAAAATAGACTTCGTGGCTTAGTGGGGGATGCCCTTTTCTCTACCCTGCAACTTCTCTCCCACAGAGGAGACGTTGCGAGCCTATCCTTGTTTTATCGTTATTTCCATGGCAGGTGCTCGTCTGAACTCCAATCTCTGGTCCCCTCTCGCCCATCTTTCACGAAAAACACTCGTCTAGCTGAATCCACTAAGAAAAATTTCCCCCACTCTTTATCTGTGCCTAAATCAAAACGTGGATTCCATGAACAAAGCTTCTTTCTTAGAACTGCACGCCTGTGGAACTCTGTTCCGTCTGCCAGCTTCCCACCTGACTATAACTTGGATGTGTTCAAGTCCAACGTTAACAAATTCCTAATGAACCGCCCCCTTAAGTAAACACTTCATCAAATCTCCTTACTAACGTAATGTACTTGCAATAACCCTGAGTGGCTTCAGGGCCTTGATAAGTAGTGACCACTGTGTAAAAAAAAAGAGTAACATCAACTAAGAAGTGAGCATTATTGTCTCTTGCAAATTTTTGTCACTTATGTGCTTGACTGTGTTTGCAGCATACATAAGTTGGAAATCTGCTTGCAATTAAGAACCTGTCATTAAATTACTAATTTACCCAAGCAAGCTGCTCTGTACATGGAGCCCACCAAGTTGCAAGACAATTTTTTTCAGGAGATTAGAACTAGGCTGTTAATGGAATATCATCATTGCTTTATACCAAAGTGGCTGATCCAATGTTAGAATTGGCGTATGTTGTTTTTGTTCTGTCTAAATCACTAAGGTAACATAAGGTTGAGTACATGCAAGTTGGATTATAAGGGTCTATGTCGATCACTAACACCCCCTCCCCGAAAATCTGTGGCTTATTCCCCAGGATATGCTCCTTCGTGCAATGTCCACATAAGGCCTGACCATGCGGGGTTGAACGAGTGTAAAATTAGGGAAACCTCTCAGATAACGTCGGCTTTAGCAGTGGAACGATAACTTTTTGGGGCTGGTGCTTTTTAAATGTCACTGGTTTTATTTTGTTGGTGTGATATGAACCTTGGTATTTTATGTTGACTCTCCAAATTCTTATATCTTCTGAAAGGATCGGAATCATTTGAACTGGTTTTGCTTTGGCTTTAAACGGTGTAAAACTTGCTATGATGTCAATACTGTTGAATGGGTTTAATCTAACAATACTCCCTACGTTATTGTCAACATTATCAGCGACGAACTGCACAAATTTAGTTTCAACAGGAAAGAGAGTTTCAGAGTCATAAACACGATCAACACTTGTTTAGAATTTTTCGACTTTCGACTAAGATGAAGAGAAGCCATACTTATTCAGAGTGTAAATTAAGAACCTTAATCACAATCATATAACTTCTGTGGTAATATGTCGAAGGAGATAAGAAGTTATAATTAACTTATATTATTTATGAAAACTGTTAGTTTTATCCAATTTCACATTGCTACATTCGTTATTTTTGAAGATGAATTTACAGTAACTGAGTTGATAGAGGGGAGGTTAGAATCGGTTGCAATATTTGCAGAGGATGTAAATTGACTCCTTTCGGCAAAGTCAATTGTGATAAACAATTTTATGTGAAAGAGAGATGATTCGTGGCTAATATTCAAGTTAAAAAACCCTTGTTAGCGATTTGTTTGAGGTTCATCCAAATAATGAGCTAGATTGACTAGATGTTATATGCTGTAAGAGCCTTTTTTCGTGGCTTTATTTAAAGCCTTGGTTGCTACTAGATCAAACAAAAGTCTTTTTCGTTTGAGAAACAGTTCTTGATTCCTTGCGTATTTCCACGGGTTGGTTTAAGCGCACATTTGTTTGTACAAGATGCATGTGTCGATGAATAATGATCACTTTCTGGCGATGGAACCATGCCCGATCATGTCCAGTTTTTTTTTTTTTAGTATGGGTTTGGTCCGACACATTTTTCCTGCTAGTGCGAAGCTTATAGTTTCCTCTTTGTAGAGTATTTTTTTATCATTTATCGATTTATTTATTGCGGAATATAATCCTCATCTTCTAGATGCTGTTTCACGCCATTTCGGCCAACTTTTTCTCTGGCCTTCGTTTGGTGGTTAACCTCGACAGGATAGGAACGCCGAATCTCCTAACTGCATCCTCAGCAATTACTACCTTCCATAGTTGTTGTCGGATTCTGTGGCACAGTTGATAGAGACGTTGAATATCTACGGTTCCAGGTAGACATTGTCTGAAGATAGCTGTTTCAATCCTACCCTAAACCGGCCAGACGCTTAGTTGGGCAAAACGTGGTGAGACGACAACAACTATGAACGGCAGTAATTGCTGAAGAATCAGTTAGGGGATTAGTGGTTAGTCGCCTGAGGAATAGTTGACTGAAACGTCGTGAAACCACAACTAAAAAGCGAGGATAATAGTATGCAATAAATAAGTAGATAAATAATACAACATTATTGTGTTGGTATTAAAAAAAAACATCACCATCATCATCATCATCGTATGTATGTGAAGATTCTATAGTCGGCATTGATTTCCCCTATATTTGTTTTTATTCTGAGCTATTTCCAGAAAGACATTAAGTACTTACGGGACGGACAGCCTAAATGCTGCTTATTTTGTAAGTTAAAGGTGTCTTGTGGAACGAACCGGATTCGAACCTGGGATTCCCAGATCCTAATTCCGTGGCGTTAACCAGTGACTCATCTTCACCTCACGCGAACAGTATCGATATACCGTAAAACAAAACAATCATATTTTTTTAATTTGTTGTATACTAGCAAAGAAACCCGACGTTTCCTGGGATTGAATTAAGATTTATAAATGTTCGACTCTCATATACTTTTATTCTCATCGAATTAATCAAACTAATTTGGGATATTCCCCGCAATGTATCGGGAGCGGGGAGCTTCACATGTTGTCTTGCAGTGACTTTCATTAAATGTAGTGCACTGTAGAATATCAACTGTTGATTTGATAAAAGTATATGAAAATAATGGCTTCTCTTAAAGTTTAAAAGTGAAGAATCATTGTTCAGTTCTGTGCTAAAGAAACCCATTCATTTCGAACACGCTCCTCTCCTATCAAAGAACCAACAGTTGGTTTTATGGAATTATTTTTACATAAACGCTTAAAATAAGTTATATGTACAAATGTCAATCATCATGGTTAAAGTGTGCCTTCGAACAAAATATTCCTTATAAAGGAATCTACAGTTAAGTTTGTAAGATTTCCCTTTCTGCATGTGCAGTGATAAAACTTGGCAAATGGACTCGTGATATTAAGTTGTATAAAAGTGGTTAGTTTGCTCAAAATTTGACTTTCCTCTTTAATCGGATTCATTCAATTATCGGTTTTTGGATACTTATCAGACGCATTGCCATACATAACCTTTGTAAGAACGCCCCCAGACACATCAAGTACATTCAAGTGAGATTTTAAAAAAATAATTCGGCCGAGCTGTTTCCGATTTCAAAAGGGGACTTTTCTCTCTCTCTCTCTCTCTCTCTCTCTCTCTCTCTCTCACACACACACATATACACGAAGATAACGTTTACTTTATAATAGGAGAAATATTACCTTCATAAGGTGTCTTATTTTTTGCAGTCCTGCTTCAATGCATTTTATTTTCATTATTTCTTCCATTTTTCTATTTTTAATTACTGTCCATGTTCCCTGGTTTGCCTTTTTTCTTTTCTTTTTTATTTATTTTTTAATTTATTTTTACTATTTCCTTCCCACTTCATTAATTCATTAATAGTTTCCTGGCTGTAATTATTAAATGAGATATTTTCCTACTTTATATTTCTCTTTCAACATCCCCCCATACTTCATTTCTTTTATTTCCATTTTCGTTCCATATTTATTTAGTTATTTATTATTTTCTTTCGTTTTTTTTTTCTGTTCTATTTTCCACATTTTTTTTTATTAATTTACAACCTCTTCTTTTATTGTCTTTGTTCAATTACTTTTCTTTCATCCGGGCTTTATTACCTTGGAGTTTTAACCACTACTTTTTCCGTTCCCTTCATGCAACCCCAACTTTCTATCAAACAAGCCGACGCGATCTGACCTAAACGTGTCTGAAGTGATCACCTTTCTCGTTCACACCTCACTTAACTTCATTCGACTCAAATATCACGCACGACTGACTAGGACACTTTCTCCTTCGGACCAATACACATTCCTTATTAGACCCGCCATTGCTTAATGTCGGATTAAAGCCTCGTTCTCGTTCAACAAGCGCCGTTTGTGAATTTCTCCTCCTTCAGATTCTCGTTTCTTCACCATTCTTCAGCACTCGCCGATACCAGATGAGACGTCTTTATCTGTTTGCTTCTAAAGTAGCGCCTCGTCAATGTCAATAATAAAAAAAGGATTCAGAAGCTTGTAGCAGGTCCATCGGATTGATACCAGCAAAAACATCGTCGATATTTTTTATTGTGCATGGTAGATGGTAAGCTTAAAATATCTCAGTTTATAACGCTTTCAGATTAACTAAATTCAATTAATAACAATTTACTGCATTCTGTCCAAAAATTAAATGTTTATCAAAGACGAAGAAGACACTCAAGGATAGATATTGTTTTGTTAGTGCCAGGAAAAACAGCTGAGACAATCCTGGTATGATCGGCACTGGTTGAAACTGTATTTTCAGACAGTTCTCAAACAATATTTTCCAACTGTTTTGCCTTGCTTGTTTATGTATTAAAACATGAACAATCCCCAAGGTGCGTATATATAATTAGCAGAGAGACCCAATGTTGCCCAGGATTGATTGATGCTTAACGAAAGTTTCGCACTTCTATATCTTTATTGTCACCGAATCGGTGAAATCGTCAATTTTCCAATCAAATCGATTAATTGCATGATTGTTCGGACACATCGCTGTTGCCTGAGAGGAAGCTCCACATGCTTTCTCACTATGACTTTAGTCCACACTACATTGTAGTCTACAGAGAACTGTAAAAAAACGTAACATTGATGTGATAAAATTATTTTTATATATAATGGCTGCACTTTAAGTTAAACTGCAAAAGTCAAGTGAAATACTTAATTTGTGATCTAAACCGAAGCATTTATTTCGAACACGCCCTTGTCATACCAAATTATCGTTCCTTTTATATATCTCGGCTGACTGGTAGTGATAATGAGTTATATTTAAGTTTAAAATCAAAAAAGTCAATTATTATTGTTCAATTGTGCTTTAAACAGAAATATTCGTTTAGAAAGCACCCCGGTCTTATCAAATAACCTAATATATATTTTTTTATGTCGGGACTTTCGACTTGCGTGATAATAAAATTTATGAAATGCACTTGTGATATTAGACTGGGTAAGGTGTCAACTGTGGTCACACGCATACACAAACAGTCTTTTACGCAATAGTAAACTTCATATGTCATCAAAAGCAGAAACTTCATTATTACTAAAAAGGTGTAAATGCTAAAGATATTCTTAAAAGCAAAACATGGCATGTATTAAAAAAATAAGCAAACTCTTATGAGAAAGAAATTATTAAACGTGTTTCTTCATATACAGATTAAAAAATATTGGGTTTGCAGGAGTTAAATTTAACGTGCACATACATCTTGCTGTCTAAAAACCAAAGCTCTCTATTCAAAAATATCCCAAATAGTAGCCCCTTATATTCTAAGCAGCAATAAGCTGTATTCGGGGTGAAAACAATAAAATATATTATTACTGGGCGATGAGATATTTGTGAAGGAAACCTCTGGGAGGGGGGATAAGAATTTATTATTTTTAAGTGGGTATTGTTTGCATTTGTTGTTGTTTATTTATTGGTTTTGATGTAATGGTTGGAAAATGAGTGGTTTATTGATGCCAATAAGCTAATATAAGTAGGTTATTAGCCGGGTCATTATCTCTTATGGTGCAATCTCTGGAAACACAAGCGTAAATAAGTTTGAAGTCTTGTTTCGTGCGCAACATGCCAGTACAGTTACAGCTCCATCATAGAATTGTTTATAGTTAAGGCGATTTTACTGTTAGATAATAGTTAGTTTAAACAGTGAATTTCTATCATAAACCTGACGAAACAAGAATAAACTAATACAGCTCATACGAATCTAAGCGAAGAGCATTATTCGGAATTTACTCTGATAAAGAGAAAAAAGACGGCAATGAATACGTGTCAGAAAGCGAGGCTATGAACCGGCTGTCTTCCTGAGATAGTATATTTGCTTCTAACTAATAAACACAGTAAAGTTACAGCTGATAAATAGGATGCAACAACTAACTCCCAATTATCTCCTTTTTATGCTTTTATGCTATTTTTTAAACGTGTTAACTATATTTTCGGGCCAACACTGATTAAGTAACAACAGTAGTCGCCGAGGCGACGTAATTGCTGTGGAAACCTGTCATAAAAACGTCGCTTACCGTCTTACACATCTGTGCGATTTTGAACACCAGTAGATTAATAATAAATTCATTTTACTGAACGAAAATTCAAATTTCTTTTTTCACAATATAGCTGAGAAGGTCATGTATAAACTGTAATAAGTGTTTGAAATTTGGTCGAAAACTTAGTATGGGTAAAGCTTTAAAGCATTTCTAAATAACAAAAACTGCTACTTAACCATGTATTCAAACATTACTGTGTTTGAATGATATATATATATATATATATATATATATATATATATATATGTATATATATATAATTATTTTATAAAACAAGAACTATTGTATATATATATATATATCACACATCCAACGCACATACAAACATATAAGTGAGTATGTGAGTGAAAGTATGCGTGTTTGTCTATTTCTGCTCGTGTGTGTTTCGATTATAATAATAATAGCTTTGTTATAAGAAGTTTCTTTAGGCTCGACAGGAAGTTTAATGGCTTCCATAACATGCCATTTTCGATCAGATGAGTCATAATAACAAGATCCGACTGGGCTGCCATCAGAGTTACATGCCAAAATATTTTATTTGCTAGGCTTAGTTGAGTTTATGCTGAATTGTGTAGCTTTCTCATAAACCATTATGATTTTTTACAGTAAAAATCTCGCCCGATAGTTTATGTTGGAACGATTATTTTAGGAAGTTCCCGATTTATCTTCCGTACTTTCTTGCTACTCATTTTATTGCCGCCATATTCCTTGGCTACGACCTTTAGCATAATTCGAAAATCACATTTAATATCAGAACATGCTTAAAAATCTCTCATTATATATATATATACATACATATATATATATATATATATATATATATATATATATATATATATATATATATATATAGCGGCTAAATACAGACCAAAAAGCATGATGAATTTAAAAAATAAAATATGAAAATAAAGGTTAGCTAAAAAGGTTTCGTTCCTCACTTATCAAAGCTAAATCGAGGAAAATACGATTTAAAACAAAGAAAAAAGTCATGAAAATGGCGGGGGTAGGAAAAAAACAAAAAACGGGGGGAAAATTACATAGAGACTAAATTAAGTCCAAGAAGATTTTCCTTTTGCAAGCTAAAAAAGAAAAAAAAATCGACCGCTCAAGTGTCGTTCGCCATTTACAGCAAAACGGGGATTAAAGATATTGGGTAAATCGGTAGCACATAAACTGAACGATAGTAAAAAAAAGGAAACATCGTCGTTTTGAGGTATCTTCTACGCACATTCTGCGCAAAAAACGACTCATCTCTCAAGCGGATTGTGATGTGTAATGAGACGTAGATCGATCCTCTACAACTGGCGATGTTAGGCACAGTAGTCGAATCCTGGAGAAGCTCCACAACACTTCCCGAAGCCGTAATCGAACCAAAAAGTTTATGGCGACAGTTTGGTGGTCTGCGACCGGTCTCATCCATCACTGAATCCAAGCGAAACGATTACGGCTGAGAAGTACTGGCGACAAATTGCTAAAATGCACCAGAAGCTCCAACGTATGTGCCCGAGATTGGCCAATATGAAGGGACCAATTTTCTTCCATAATAATGGTCGCCCGCATGTTGCTTAACTGACCCTGCAGAAGCTGAACAAAGTGGGCTACGAGATTTAGCCTCATCCACCATATTAACCGGGCTACTCATTCACCGATTATCACTTTTTTGAAACATCTTAACTTCCTGCGCAAAACAATGCTTCCAAAGCCGAGATGATGCCGAATCGGCTCTCAATGACTTAATCGCTTCCAGAACTCCGCATTGCAATGCTAATGAGATAAATTAACAGGTTCTCGCTGGCAAATATATGTCGATTCCAATGATTTTAATTTCGATAAATAAAGTTTATTATGAAAGGAGCTATGCTCATTTGAAATTGAACGCCAAAACGACATTAATTTTGCACCAGCATAATACTGTCGTGACAAATTGATATGTTAAAATGAAATAAGAAATATTCCTTTAATTAAGCCATGGTTTTTTTAAATTTTGACTACTTTTACCTGGAATATAAATATATATATATATATATATATATATATATATATATATATATATATAATGTAAACCTGAATATCTGTGTATGTGTCTGGTCACGAATAGCCTCCTATATGATTAAAAAAAAACTCATTACATATAATGATAGAAGATGTATCGAGACATAGGAATGGTATGTTTGATCGTGCAGAACGGTGGTTCATGAAAATCGTGGGGTCTGCATTCGCACCTGGTCCACAAAGTATGGAAATAAAAAATTTTAAAAAATAAAAAAAAAACCTTTACACAAACTTTAATAAATACTTTTCATATCTATCTGGGTATGTATACTTTGATAATAATGTCTCAGTTTGAAGAAATATGGTATAATAAAATTATGGGGGGTTCCTTCGCGCCTGACCTCCATAGAATGGAAATATGTCACAAAGTTTTACAAGGTTTTTTAATATAGATCCACATAATAGTGTGATAAGTGTTTCAGTGTGAACAGGTATGGTATAATTAATTATGGGGTTTATCTATTTCATTTTTACTTAAATCATATTTTGCTTTGGTTTTGATACCCCCGAATTCGAAGCTATCTCCTGACAACCCTTCCTTTTCATAACGTCTCATACTTTAATAAATCAGATTCCATTTTCTGTATCTCTCTCTCTCCCTCTCTCTCTCTCTCTCTCTCTCTCTCTCTATATATATATATATATATATATATATATATATATATATATATATATTTGATGGCTCTTGTGGGCTGCAACGTTGTTTGGCTGTGAAATTTAATATATATATATATATACAGGGTGCCCACAAAGTCTGTCTGCATAATCTACAGGGTGTTCACAAAGCCTGCCTACATAATCTAAATACTGCCCACAAAGTCTGACTGCATAATCTACAGGGTGTCCACAAAGCCTGACTACATTAAGTTGCCAGACTTGGTGGACACCCTTTTTATACATACATGTATATATATATATATATATATATATATGTATATGTATATATATATATATATATATATAGCCAGTAGAGTTTAGTTTCCTAGAAGTACATCCAATGAAACAATATGTGTCTACCAAACAGTGCTCAATAAGTAAACAGATCCAGTATATGAAATTTATTAATACAAACATTGATGGCTACATATGTGCATACATGTTTCTGTAATCACTCGCGCTGGGGGATTACGTCTTCCGGCCAAGAATTATAATAGTTCTGGAAGATAATTCTTGGCCTGAAGACGCAATTCCACCAACGCGGGCGATTACTGAAACAGGTATGCACATATGTAGCCATCAATGTTTGTATAAATAAATTTCATATATATATATATATATATATATATATATATATATATATATATATATATGGCAATCTTTTTTTTTAACTATTTATAAAGGTTTCCGCACTATTATGATGTCATTTTCTGCTGAGATTACTCATGCGCCCACTAGTTTGCGTGTTATCTTTCGGAAATGTTCGCTAGCCAAAGGTTATCACCTTACAAGGACCGATTTTTATTGCATTTTGGTGTAGGACGAAATCTATATTTTAATATTGATTTATGGGTTGTGCATGACCGCAATGTTTAGCTACTTCTGTATTTCAGTTGTGCAAATGGGGATTTACTGTATAGCCTCTCTAGGCATTGACAGTATACTTACATTAATACACTCGCTGAATTTTACATTGGTTTTGCGGTATATTTATAGGTAAACTTTATTCTCGAAATATACTGGCTATTTCCTGATGAGACCACGCAAAGGCTTACAATACACTGGATTAAAACACCTTCATACTTCCATGCCGTATCAATCTACAGATTTTTATTTTGGCATTGGTTGCCCCGATATTTTTCTATCAAGAATTTTTTTTTTCTAGAAAGACATCTAATACTTATGGTTTGGATCACACGAAGGTTGGTGATATCGTACGTGTAAGTGATTTTTCTGGAAGGAACTGGATTTGAACAATGAATATCCTATGACGACAGTCCTTGTCGTTAACCACGGAGTAACCGCCACTTCATATTATTAAAACGAAAGAGATAAATAAATTACCAAGCCTTGTTATATCTCTGAGGTTAAGCACCGATGAAACATGTAAGTACAAAATGGGTGACTGTTTTGGAATACGAAACGCTGTATATAGGTATGGTTACTCTTTGCTGTTAAAACGAATGTTGCTTACTCATCCTAGGTAAACGTGACACACATTTGAATGTAATCACATGTGAATTTGATATTTCTTAAATATCTATTTCTTCAGTAAAAAACTGAATTAAACCGCCTATATATGCTATCTGGCTTACAGTTGAGGTTTGTCCATGACACAAAACTTGAAAGTAGCAAGATATCAAAGATATAGTACATTTAATGTAAATATTCTGTTGATCATGGAATAAAATATGTATGGAATACGTTTGAATGCCAAATTACAGCACAATATTATAAAGAAAATAAACAAATATTATATGTTTAAAATTAATATTTCAGAGTTATACTTTATTTTTAGAATTTTATACATTACTTCTCGGCATAATGGCGAGAAACAAAAAAAATTACTAAATTCTGAGGATTGAGTATAGCTCCACAATATTAATTCTAATCAAATTAATACTTGGTTATTTGTTATGATATTGCGCTGTAATTTAGCTTTAAGACGTATCTCATACGTATTTTTATTTAAAGGTTTCTATCACAGATATGACAACTCTTACAATATATTGATTATTTTTGCTTATACCTATAGTTCGATGAGTTTAACCCTAATTTGTGACAGTATGGACACTTTACATTAAATGTGGACGAGCATTCTCTCTTTTATAGTTGAACTTCGAACGTCAGTGACGATATTGTTACCATTTCACGAATCCTTTATCGACTATATGATAGCCGAATTTTAACTTTTTATTCTGTCTGGAAGTGATATGGTTCGAAGTAGTCCTCTGGAGTCTACGCTCCTAAGCCTGTCCTTTGATTATTATGGTGAAGTGCCTTTATTGGTGACCGGGAAATACCCATGACACTGCCTATGAATATTTTAGAGATCTCCTCCTTTAAGAACGTTTATTTAACTCTCACTTCCTTCCGACGTCGTGTCACATCTTTCTGTGATGGGATCGACGTAAATATAAATCTTTCTGTACCATGATATGTTGTGCTCTTGTAAATAGACACACGTACACATATATTGTTTTTTTTTGTTGTTTTTCTGTTGTTATTGACCCCTCAAAGCTATACAGATATTTTTGTAACAAAAGCACTAGCGCGGAAATATCAAAGTAAATATTTGTAAATATAGTAAAATATAGTTATTTATAGTTTTGAAATATTCAGGATTTCTACGATCTGCTTGGTTGTAAAACGGCATTTCTCTCGATTAAAGTTTTAATTTAGTCATTGTCGATCGTATTTGGTCGGCCAAAGTGAGTAGCAGATTTTACAGCAAAAGATTTCTGAATCGAGCAAACCGTTTCAGGCATATCAGTTCTGTAACAATATTCTATCCATGGCATATCTTTATGCATTGTTAGCATTTTTTTAAATATGTTTTCTGTAGTAACAACCTACCACGTGTCGGTAGTGCTCCTCTTCGGCTTCCATTTCAACGTCTGAATTATAAACAAAAAATAAAACTCCTTGGAGGCTTATTACACATATAGCAGCATAATACTACACAAATTGCATGATTTAAAAAACAGTAATATATTAGCATGCGCGGCGTTTTCCGATCGTAAAATATGCATAAATATTATATTTCAATTTCTCCAGATGTCTTACTTATTATTTTGGAGCTAAATTGTTATTCATTATTATGTAATATATAGTAATGATCTCCAAAGTTTTAAAAGTACATATAACTTTGGCACGATCTCATGTGACCGAAATCCGAACGTTTATCGCTTTTCTGTATACATAATTTATCTCTTAAACGTCTGAAATACTGACAGATTGATACGAAAGTTTAAAAACGTAACGACTTACGAATTACGAATGTTAATTTCGCGCATGTGTAAAAGTAACACCAGAAATAATGTTGTATTCTACTAAGTCTTCCAAAATTTAATGTTTTGTTTTAACATTTTGTTGCAATTTCCGTCGGATTATAACTCTATAGACTAATTAAAGAAAGCACTTCTTAGAGACCTTTCGCACACCCACTGCCAGTGTGATATATATATATATATATATATATATATATATATATATATATATGTATATATATATATATATAATATATAAATATATGCATGCATGAATGTATATATATATATATATATGTATACATATATGGATATATATATGTATCTCTCTCTCTATATATATATATATATATGTTTATATATATATATATATATATATATATATATATATATATATATATATATATATGGGGGGTTAGTATGAATATGTTCATCTTAATTCTAAACGATTATGCAGCTTATAGAAACTTCAAAAAAATAATTCAGCGTAATAGTACGAGGGGCGTGCAATAAATAATGTCTGTGACCCACTCTCAGATGTCTGATCTAGCTGGGATTTTGCAAGTGCAATGATGTATATCTCTACAGGTTATGTAGCAAATTACAGCTCTGACCTAAGTGTGGTTCCTGTTTTACAGGTATTTGAACTTAGTCGAGCCCCCTTCTGCCATTGATGAGGCATTTGTCCGTCAAGTTGACGTTGCCATTTTGAAAGATTGGAACATTACTATTCGCCAAATAGCCCAAGTTGTCAAGATTAATACAAGGTATGTGGAAACTATCATTCATGACCATTTGCATATGAATAATGTGTCTGCCAGATGGATTCCCAGGTTTCTCACACCATTCCAGAAGCGAGAACGCGTCGAGTGCTCGAGTATGAATTTTGAGATGCGCCAAGAAGATAAGTCAAAGTTTTTTCGAAAAGACTGATTCCACAAGATGAAACCTGGGTCCATCACTATGATCCAGAGAACAAAGCCCAGTAAATGCAGTGGAAACACTTGGACTCACCACCTCCCAAGAAGGCAAGGGTGCAGCCATCCGCTGGCAAGGTCATGCCCACAGTCTTCTGGGACCAGGACGGAATAGTGATGATAGATTTCATTGCAAAGGGTACCATAATTACAGGAGCCTATTTTGCTTCATTTTCTAGGAAATTAAGTGAAACTATCAAAATCAAGAGGCGGGGCAGATCTGCAAAGGTGCCCTCCTCCTGGAGGATAATGTTTCGGTCCACAACTCGCATGTTGCCAGATCAGAAGCACGGGCGTGTGGTTATGAAATTCCTCCCCATCCTCACTACTCTCCTGACCTTGCCCCCTCTGAATTTCACCTCTTCCCAGCCATGAAGTTTTTTTTTTGAAAGGAACGCGTTTCCCAGATGGTGCAGCCTTGATCTCTGAAGTCACGTCGTGGTTGGAGGACCAACCTGGGGTGTTCTACTAAAACGGTATCCAAAACGATGGGAGAAATGCATAAGTCTGAATGGTTGCTATGTAGAGAAAGACTAATAAGTGAGCCAAGTTTCGTTGCTCTACTCCTAGAGGAATTTGGGAAGGAGCATTACTTATTGCACGCCCCTCGTAAAATACAATCAAGCACAAAATAACATAAAACATTTTTAAGTAATTAATTAACGTGTGTAATTCAAAAGAATATACAAATTAATTAACTTTTATGTAGTTGGTCTCATACCCATGACTGGATATATTAAGAAATTTATTTTGATAATTTTTAATTGAAACTGTAGGCTTTTAATATTACTTGGCCCAAAGGTGACATTTAGAAAACAAGCAATGGTTTTACCAATCTCATATGTGCATGTATGTATGTTTGCCGGTGGAATAATGTGTTATTTGTATGCGGCTTTTTATTCTATTTCACATAGGAAAATATAATGCTTACTATACGCTAATTAGTTCATAACTTATATGAAGAAAAAAATTACCTTCTTTTGTGGAGATTTCGTTTTGCTTTTGTTTATTTTCTTTCGATTATTTCAGTTATATTTCATCTTAAAACACAGCCTTCTTTCTCTGCAAACGGACATCCTGAAGAAGAAAGCCAATAAGAAGGGGCGGGGAAACAGAAACTAACAAACAAAACGTACAAATAATGACGCACACAACGGACACGTAATAAAATAATACCAGTTTCGATGACGCGCACACACTATATCCGGTTATCACTATTGGCACTACGCATGCGCCGATATCATTTATATTTTTAGATTTCTTATATTCCCCATTTTTATTCTGAGAACGTAATTGGCGTTAGAAATGGAACATTATCTTTGTATTTTTTTTTTGTAGAGATAATAAAAAAGAAAAGTACAAGAACGAGTTCAGTGAAATGGCCAAAAGGTTTTCTTGCCTTTTTTTTTTCATTTCCATCGTTTATTCGTTTAAGTTTTCTTCTCTCATACTTTATTTCCAATGATGAGTCAGGTGGGGAATTGCTAACTTGAAGTCTTCAAGGTAAACCAGAATATCAAGAAAAATAAAAATGTCTGAGATGAAAACAAGATGGAAATTGCCTTCAATCTCGCAGCCACTTTTACCACGTGTATAAATAAATGCATTGATTCACAAATACAAATCGTTACTTGATGCCCTATTTTTGCGCCATTTTTTCATATTAGACTTTTATTCGTGGATCATTATTTTAGATTACCTATCCA
>NC_136496.1:23392650-23435150 GCF_053919585.1 Euprymna scolopes | reverse complement strand
ACCTAAAATAAAAATCCATTATTCATTGAACTTTTGAATAGTCAAGTCGCTGCCTGATGATATCTGTTGTTTGATTGAAACAAGTGGCTATTTGTAGCAGCGGGATGTGAGCATGTTTATATAACAATAAACAAGTATATATATATATATATATATATATATATATATATATATATATATATATATATATATAATTAACTTGATTCCTCCAGCCTTGACAGACGTGTTTTAAATATTCTCTCCAGTGCTTTTTCTTTTAATGATTTGGAATGCATTCTATTTGCGATTTTTTCCAAGGAACTCTGCCTTTTCGATCATTTTGGACCATTTGGAATTTAGCCATTGGATTGGAAATTTTAAATTCGACCATTTTGGATTTTACCATTCTTGGATTTTTTACCCTTCACCGGACTATCCATTCATGTGAAATCTTTTTATCATTTTTCTTTTACCTCCTATTCCCCTTACTTCACCCTTTTTTTAACCAAGTAAGATCTGTGACTTACTTGTAGTTTCATTTAATACTTTCATATGCAAAATCCGATCCCACATTTTGCAAATTCCTGCCCTTTGATGAGAAGGAGAGTATTTCTTCGAAACTCCGCGGATTAAGGACTATCCACTTATCTTGTGCTTCCTTTTTTAAAATTTAATATGTTTTTAACTCTTTTTCAAGATGTCTTTTAACATGTTTTATTAATCATTTGCTCATATATATATATATATATATATATATATATATATATATATATATATATATATACATGCGTTTGCATATATAACGGAAGATGCAAAGCGAGACGTACGAGGCAAGGCGTAATAATCAGTTTGTCTTTTACTGGTGTAAGCGTAATAAAATAAGAAATATTTCTGAAATTGAGAATGCTACATAATTAAAACAGTAACATACAAAGCAAGTAACGATATGGAGATACCAAAAAAAGAGAAAAGAAAATGTTGTTTGTCTTTATTGGTATTGCCGTTTCTTACAAATAATAGAAGTGAAGATTTATCGGACCGCCTTATTTCGAGGTTGCCTCATCAGCCGTGAAATCAGAAAATGTTATTTATGTTTGTACACTGCGACGTCTGCACTGTGTGTTGTGTACGCGCCAGGAAGTGTAAAACGTAAAAGAGGAACAAACGATCGTGGCACTAATATAGAGAAGTGTGAAAACCAATGAAAATATGACGGAGTAGAAAAAAAGGAAGAAAAAAAGGAAGGTGTAGATGGCAAAGATTAATAATATGACGGGAATAGTAATTATGTAAAAGTCCTCAATTATTAAAAAGATTTTACGGGATGAAATGTAGGTGCATTACTCTCATAATAATTATTTATTTAATACTAAAAAAAACAACAAAAACACCTCCTTGAAACAAATAACAAAAACGGTTTCTTGCAAGAGAAAGACGAGGTTGTTTCTCGAACTGAAAAAAAAGAAAGGGCAAAGCAATCTACCTGGCTGAGTATCGTCTGCTGATGGTTGGGTAGGTGAGCGACGGATGTCAGTAGCCCGTAGGTAGCGGAGTTAGGAGTGCCGTGAGAGAACTGTTCTGGTCGCTGGCTGGTCTCTCTGCCCAAATCAGCTTAGTTTCCAAAGGGCTAAAAATAGTCCTTTAGGGGACAGCTACAATCAATGCGCTCTACCAACCAATTGGTCAGTCTTGCCAAATCATGTTGGCAACGGGCATTGATCCGAATATATAAAATGGATCGTTAACCGCTACATCACTTTCTGCTTAGGCGTAAAGTCGATGAAGAAAATACAAATGTAGCATTTAAAAAAAAAAAATTGTAAATAAAAAAATTGTGGTAGACGTAATGCCCGAAATTGTCTTTTCAGTGAGAATTTGTTTTTTAAATAAACAGAATATGTAAAACTTTCTT
Organism: Euprymna scolopes; assembly: GCF_053919585.1. NCBI lineage: Eukaryota > Metazoa > Mollusca > Cephalopoda > Sepiida > Sepiolidae > Euprymna > Euprymna scolopes. Next base: position 23,433,259 of record NC_136496.1, on the reverse strand, counting down.
ATGTACAAAGGTTTACATAGTTTTTTTGTTTTTGGCCAATGTACACGACAACCACTACGTGTATTAGTAACATAATTGTCATTTTTAGCATTCGCTGCAGGTGTATGTATATTTTGATGTCGTGTGTAAGTAGGGGGATATGTGTGGCTCTTGTGTTTCAGTGTCGAGAAAAGCTCTTTTCACCCTGTCTTCTGAAACTATCTCTTTTTTGCCACTTATGTCTAATGTAAAAATTTTATCAGTGCGCAAAAACACGCGATAATGGCCAGTGTAAGGTAGAGTTAGAGGGGTTTTTACCACCTCTTTTCTAAGCAACGTGTGTCCATGTAGACATGTCTTTGAGGACCGAACATTTTATGGTCTGTTCCCTAGGTTTCATAGGTGGGAGGTTACTAAAGTAAGCTCGCAGTCTGTTTAAAAACAGAGCTGGATCATACAATGTTAGGTCTATCGGGGTCCAGCATTTGACCTGGTAGCGATAGAGGTACTCCATATACAAGTTCGGCTGATGAGTATCCCAGGTCCTCTTTGATAGCTGCACGACAGCCAAGAAGGGCAAGCTGTTGATCTGGGTAAGCACTTAACACAGCTTTCAATTGTCGATGGAAGCGTTCTATCATCCCGTTCGAAGCCGGGTGATAGCTGGTCGTGCGAATAGGTTGGATCCCTAAAATCTTGGAAAGTTCTTGGAACATAAGGTATTCAAACTGGGGAACACGGTCCGTGGTAACCGTTGTGAGGATTCCATAGCGCGATATCCAGCCCGATATAAGGGCTCGCGCTACAGATTCAGCCGAAATGTCTTTTAGGGGAATAGCTTCAGGCTACCGTGTAAAACGGTCTATGTAGGTCAGGAGATATGTAAATCCCTGACTGACTGGCCATGGTCCAACCAGATCAATGTGAACATGGCTGAACCAAGAGTCTGGGGTGCCGAATGTTCCCAGAGGTGCACGGATATTGTTGTGCCCCATCGACTTTTGGCAGGAAACGCAGGAACGTGTACAGGCAGTGATAATATCAAGCACAAAAAATCTAGCTGTAATCAGTCCCACTGTGGCTTTGCGTTCGGGGTGTGGCAGGTTGTGTAAGGTGTCAAAGGCATCACTACGATGAGTCATGGGAACAAACGGTCTTGGTGAATCTGTTGAAGTGTCACATATGATCTGCGTGTCTGAAGTAGCCACGGACAGATACGTGAATTTGCAAGTTACGAAGTCAGGTATCCAGACTTGGCTGATCTAAGGCCTCTGTTTTAAGTCGATAGTTGAAGGTGACGATAGAGAATGAACAAGCCACGTTATGTCCCTAGATATGTCGGATATCGCTGGTAAATTGCGAAACAAAATCCAAGTGACGAATTTCGCAAGGTGAAAAGGAACGGTTGTGGGAGTTCTGTGGAGAATGTGGCGTGCTTAGGTCTCCAAACGATCCTTTCCCTGGTTCGAATATGAACAAGGCATTTACAGCATCGTACCTCCGCGCCAAAACGACTGTGATAGAAGCATTTTCCTGGGTGTTAAAGTGACGGGGCGATGTGGAGATGGCGTCAAGTACAGTCAAAGAAGTGGCTTCTTGACTTGTATCCCTAATTTTGGCTGAGAGCGTAGAGATTCAGGCGAAGTCTGAGAAATAGATACGGTGATGCCCCTTAGTAAATCCCATAACTTTATCTACTGATACCGCTGCAACATCGACAGAGTTATTTTCCAACATGGGAGCTACTATGGTTTTCACTTGCGCTGACGACCTCGAAAAGAAAAGTTGATTTATAAAGACACTGTCAACGGGGACGTCTTCAGTTAGCTCTCTCATACGGCGGAGTAACTCACTAGGCAAGCAGTCTCCCAAGAGCTCATCGTGGACTAATGTTTGTAAGCGTTTTTCTGCTGACACTGATATCCGATGCAGGACATCCCGTTTAATCGAACCGTATGTGGAGTTAGGGGAGGTGTCGGTAATCAAGTCCTTTGCCACTGGCGTGAACGAAACGGAATGCACTAAATATCAGCAATTGTCGATGCTCCTTGACGTCATTTGCTATAAAATACGACTCGAGCTGGGCGAACCAAACTCGAACGTGACCCGCATAAAAGGGCAAGGTGGTAGACATTAAGTTGAAAAGTAAAACGAACAAACAAACAAAAAATATCAAAAGTTGAAAAGTGTAAAAGACACTATCATAGAAACACGAATGCGAGATATAAAAAACGAAGAAAATTTAATTATGAGAATCGAGAGTAAAAATAAATAAATAAAAATAAATAAAAGGAATAGATTAGATTAGAGACGGTAGAAAATTTAAGAATAATGTGTGTGAAAAATTAAGTGAATACGGTACTTACAGTGTAGTTCGCCCTTAAAAAAAATAAATAAATATTTGGAAAAAAGGTTCTTTATATATATAGTAGCATGTGTGCCTGACGTTGCCCGGGTGTTTGGAGGTGTGTGTTGAGCAAAAAAACAAAACGTGGTAGTAGGAAAGCAGTCTCGAACTCAAAGAGGAAAAGAACAGGAAAAAAAACGCGACGTCTTTGCTGTTACGACCACCGCCAAACCGGAGGTGACGTAGGTTTAACTTAAGGTTGTAAAATCGAAAGTAGGGGATGATTTCGAAAATATCCGTGAAAAAACGACCCTTCCCTGTAGAAAAGTGCCCAGTTGAGGATGAAGAAATTAATGTTTTTTAACCAATTTTTCGGTGTTTGTCGTCTGAAAGGGCGAGCTTCAAGGCTATACTGATCTTTTGAAAATCCGTAGCACTTGTCGAATGTTTTAGGCAGACATGCATTTATAGATACATAGATTTTATCTATTGGTAGCTCAAATTTTCGACCCAATCCGATTAAAAAAAAAAACTTGCCCTATCTCTGAATACACTTTATGTAAAAATTCATGTTGAAACCAGAAATTGTCTGAGTAATTTGGTAGAGACCGTAGAGGTCATTTTTATAAAACTTTGACACATATTATGCCCCTTAAAATTTATTGTTTTGAGCTCAAATCAAAGGGTTAAGTTAGATCCATGTTCAAGCAACCTGTATCTAAAATTTCGCTTGTTTATACTCAAAATTAGCGGAGGAGTTTAGTATTCTAAAAGGTCAAATCGTTGACCTTTGACCCCTTAACAGCAAAATTTCTTGCCGAAAAAGATTTCCCAAACCTCAGTACACTATATATCAACTTTCAAGGATGTAGACTGAAAATTGATAGAGTTATTTCGTAGGAAAATTACACAGACAGACAGACATACAGGCACATCAAACCAAACTTGTGTCACAGTTTGTTTTGTGGGAAAATAAAATAACACAGACAGATATATTCACTTTTATATATATATATATATATATATATATATATATATATATATATATATATATATATATGTAAAAGTGAATATATATATATGTAAAAGGTAATATATATATATATATATATATATATATATATATATATATATAAGTGAAAGTGCCTGTCTGTGTACATTTCCCTAGACAATAACTCTGTCAATTTTTAGTCTACAGACTCCAAATTTGATATACAGAGTATTGAGATTTGGGAGCATCTTTGTAATTCGTTTTCGACCAGACATTTTACTGTTAAGTGGTCCAAGTTAACTCTCTCAAACTCCTCCGCCAATTTTATAATGGTTTGGGGTATCTACATTACCCATGATGAAAATGATTAGTATAGCAGACGTGTTTCAATCGAAACTTCATGTCAACCCAGGCAACGCCGGATACCCATGCTAATTTGGTGTATGAAATACTACAGTAGAAAAACAAAACTTCCGTAAACTATGTTATGTTTTTTTTTTTTTTACATAGGCATCACCACATTATCAAGGCCAAGAGGCCACTCAAGGATAAGGGTTAAAGAGTGTACAGTAGAAATTGGACAATATAGTAATCATTAGTAATGAAAATTTGGTAAATTTGATAACTTATATGGAACGGCTCATCAAGAACTTATTTACGTTAGACTTGAAGACAACCATATTGTAGTCAGCCGGAAAGCAGGAAAACGGAAGACAATTCCACAGGCGTGCAGTTCTAAGAAAGAAGCTTTGTTCATGGAATCTACGTTTAGGTTTAGGCACAGATAAAGAGTGGGGGAATTATTTATAGTGTTTACAACTAGACGAGTGTTTCTTGTGAAAGTTTGGTGAGGGAGGACCATAGATTGAAGCTCAGTCGAACACTTTCCATGAAAATAACGATACATCAGAGACAAACACGCAACATCTCTTCTGTGAGATAGAGGTTGCAAGGAAGAGAAAAGGACATCTCCTACGAGGCTACGAAGTCTATTTCTGTTTCTGTTTGTTTTTTTTGTTTTTTTTTGTTTTTTGTTGTTTTTTTTTTGGGGGGGGGTGAAACGAAATTCTTGAGTATTAGAAAATGTGATTTTCTTTTCTTTTTCTTTTCTTATGTTAGTTTCTTTGCTAATAGGGAGAAGGGAACCCGTTTCTTCTTGAAGTTTGCTATTTTTTTTTTACTTCTCCCGTTTGGATGTCCCTGGTCGTATCGGCGATATGGAGAAAAAGAGAAAATGAATAACTTTTTTAATTTTTTTTTTTTTTTTTGTTCTTGTTGACTTTTTTTCGCGAGAAAAGTCTCTTAGTGTCTTTGTACCTTTGCGATATGGTCCCTTTTCGTATTTTTTGTTGTTTTATTTTAATTATTCAAGGAAGAAATGTTTTGTGATTAGGTCTGCGTTCTTTCGCTTCCGTATTTTTTAGAAGAGATGTACGTGCATTACTCTCGTAATAATTATTTAATTAATAATCACTACAACAACAAAAAAAAAAACAGCAACAAATAATCTCCTTGAAACAAATAACAACAAAAACGGTTTATTGTAGGAGAAAGACGAGATTGTTTCGAAACTGAAAAGAAAGAAAGGGAAAAGGAATCTGCCTGGCTGGGTGTCGTCTGCTGATGAACGGGTCGGTGAGAGACGGATGTCAGTAGCCAGTAGGTAGCGGCGTTAGGAGTGCTGTCAGAGAGATCTGTTCTGGTCGCTAGTTGGTGTCTGTCTGCCCAAATCAGCTGAGTTTCGAAAGGGCTAAAAATAGTCCTTTAGGCGACAGCTACAATCAATGCGCTCTGCCAACCGATTGGGCAGTCTTGCCGAATCACGTTCGCAAAGGACCTTGATGCGCATATATAAAATAGTTCGTTAAACGCTACAAGTTGGAGACAGTATACAACAATTCTTATTCGATTTCTTCTCGTGACAGTATGATATGACAAAATATGATCTGACAAAATGCTGGAACGTAAGTAAACATTTTTAACTGGAATAACTCTCTGAGTGAAAACATAATAACTCCGAAGACCCATGTTACAATTTCTCATTACATTAGCTTTAAGCCATCGACGGCAGTCTCCTTCGGAACAGGGGTACACTGTCTTCGGGAATTTTCTCTTTGCACAGAAACAAATTTGTTTCTCTAACGTGACAAAAAACAATGACGACGAAAAAGATGTAATGATATATCTTTTTTATTGTTGGTTGTAGTGACGAAATTAGAACCCTGAATTGGAATCTGTAAAAACATTGGAATTGTCCCATCACTAATATAAGCACGATTTTTCCCTTACATATATTTCATAAATAAAAATTTTGTCAAATAACCGTCTTCACCTCTGGCAAGAACTGGCTGATGTAATCGCCATATTTATCATAAGTCTGAGTACTTTCCAATCCTTCTGGATCCATCATCAGTTGGAAGGGATCAGAAACAGAATTAATAGACAAAACACATCTATTTTATTTAACGCTTGCCTAAAACCCGTCGATTATTCTTATAGCTCAGATTGAAGGGTTACAAGGAAAATGAACATCGTAGTGTAGTAGCAAACTATAATTAGGAGAATATACAAAAGTGAGGGTTGTTCGTCCGGTCGACAAACAACATTGGTTGATCCACCGAATATCGACTGGTTATTTCTTATTTTTCCACGAAACAAAATGTGACATAAGGTTGGTTTGATGTGGGGGATAACCAGCTCCCCTCGAAAGAGGCATTCTGAAAAAAACATTGCCTTATTATAGAAGAGATTTCCCCTCCATTAACTAAGGACAATTAATTTGAGTGCAGCATATGTGCAGACACCACACTTCATTCAGCAGTCCTGTACGAGTACCGGAGTTCGACTACCGTGTTACAACCTGGTTGTCCGATATTTATTGTGTATGGAGCAGTTCACTTGTATGTAACACACCTCTCCCAAGCTCATTACTTCGAACATCTATCAGTATTTTTCTCTTATGGTAGACCATTAATCCATCTGTGATCTCCCCGTTTTCTGCCAGAATGTTGTGGTTTTGGTGTGATCTGAGGCGGCGTTATATCAAATGTGTCATAGACGATAGTAATAGACTCTTCTTCTTCCTGGAGCAAATCTTCTTGATCCTAAATTAGATCTTTCCCTAACTGTTTCATATCCCTTTTGTGTGTGAAGTTCGATTTTCGGTTATTGTTAAACACATTGGTCCATTTTTAATTTTATTCCTACATGGAGAACTATTGTCTTCTATTGTTTACACGCCAAATAATTTTTGACAGACATTCGTAGTCACTAACCCAATGCAATTTTCCACATCGATTAAAAGGAAACAATTTATGCGGATATGTTTTTCTATTTTCCTAGCCTGTGTTTTATTTGTTACGTCCGCATTAGGTCTGGCCGTGTTTTTTATGTGCGATTTCAGATTCAATATCATTCTACTTGTTTTAGAAATAATTTCTAACAATGTTCTGATAATTTTTGTAGATTTAATTCGGAACGTTTTCTAATTTTGTTTGAGCAAATTGATGCTCATGGTTGTCATCCCAGGAGGAAGCCTCTTATGAAAGCAATACACAAGAAAGCCGCAAACAGTTTGCTGAGGACATGTCAACAAAACCCATAGATTACTGGAACAATGTCCTATGGTCTGATGAGACGAAATTTAATTTGCTTGATTCTGATGGCCTTAAGCAAGTGCGGCGGCGAGTAGATGAGGAATACAAAGATAGATGTGACATACCTACAGTTAATCATGGTGGTTTGAATATCATGGTCTGGGGCTGCATGATTGCTGGATGTATTAGAGAGTTTCATTTCATTGAGGTAAGCATGAATTTTAGCATGTACTGTCAAATAATGAAGCATGAGCTGATGCCTTGCCTCCAGGAAATGGGTCGCAGAAAGGTATTCCAGCATGACAATGACCTAAAACACACATCCAAGACAACTACTGCTTTACGGAAGAGACTGAGGGTAAAGGTGATGGGCTGGAAAAGCATGTTTCCTGATTAGAATCTAATTGAAAAATTTGGGGGCATCCTCAAGCAGAATGTGAATGTGAGCAAAGTCTCAAGTATCCGCCAGCTCCGCGACGTCATAATTGAAGAGTGGAAGAGCAATCTAGTGGCTACATGTAAAGCTCTGGTAAACTTCATGTCTAGGACAGTAAAGGCAGTTTTGGATAATGATGGTGGCTACATAAAATATTGAGAGTTTACATGTTGTATGTTAATATTGACAACTTTTTGTAAGGGGTGTACACTTATTGTCAAAGATTAAGCTTTTAATGGCTATATTTTGAGTTATTTTGAGAGGAAAATAAACAAATTCTGTTATATATACTGCAGCCAGACTACTTTTTATTTTGTCAAAAAATAAATTTTTACGGTTGTCCCATGGATATTTGGAAGAAATGTGAGGTGTGTACTTACTTTTTTCATACACTGTATATATATGTATATATATATATATATATATATATATATATATATATATATATATATATATATATCCACAGACTGACTGTTTCGTTGTACCACAACTTTTAAATGTGGCTAGACAAGAACATATCCCGACCAAGCATTCGTAGCAATTGAGAGTGCTCGATTAGTTTATTTACAACCAAAGCGTTTTACATAAAATCAAGCACGCAGAGGGCGAAATCGCTTATACAGTGCCCTACACAAAAGGTGATGGAATATATGTATTTATACATATATATATATATATATATATATATATATATATATATATATATATATATATATGTGTGTGTGTGTGTGTGTGTGTGTGTGTGTGTGGGTGTGTGTGCGTATATACAGAAAGAGAGAGCTATAGACATATATAGGTTACTATTTTTATTAGACGCAGATAGTTCTCTATTCGTCCATATTGTAGAACTCAGTGTTGTTCTCTATTTGAATGTAGTATGATGTCATTTAAAACTGATATCGTAATTTGTCAGGTCATACAGTTTTGACATCATCCACTGCAAAAGTGTATTCCCATCTTTTGCTTAATCGATAATGTCTTTTTTTGTAGAGAACTAAACATTAGCTTATAGACAAAAGTAAATAATAGTGTCATTCAATCATTTACTTCTGAATGTAGTTAATATGTGTTTAATCATACGTCTACCAAACAACCCGTTGTAAAATAGACTAAAATAGTTTTAATTTATTATAAGCTTTGATCTCATCTCGAATGATGTAATACATTCTTTTTGTTTCATACGATGGAAATGTATTTGTATGTGGCGTAAAGAAAGATTTCACGAGCAGTGAAAGCAATTACCGTTATTTTTTTAAAATTATGTTCGTTATTTCAAATAATGCATTGTCTTCGTAGATGTTGTTATATTCTTTGAATCGTTTATTTATTTATTTTTCTTGGAGATGTGTGTTTAAAAAATACATTTTTTATTTAAATGCTAAACGGTTGGTTTCACTGTAATTTCGTCTCCCGTTGAATTCTCCTTTCGAAAGTGATTGATTGGCTGAGGTTATATCTGTCATTGATAAAGGCTAATCGATACGCCACACGTTCAGCTGACATTAAACGGCCAAAAAAAAATTCCATTTTCATTATTAAAAATACGTTATTTATTGCTTAATTTCAAATTGGCTAACGTGAAAGGTGTGGATGTAGGGGACACCTCAATAATGTAGGCTGGCAACAGCAAAAAACAAAACAAACAATAAAAACAAGGAGTATGAAAGAAAACAAGTAGTACAAAAGAGGGCGGATTATATAAAATGGGTTTACAAGACTTTGTGTCAGATGTGGATTAATACTGTGTTAAAATGTTATCTATAAAGAAATTGAGCGCAGTGTGTCTGTCTTACGGACAGTATATCTTATTTTTACATAGGCATCACCATTTATCGAGGCCAAGTGACCACTCGAGGATAAGCGTTAAAGAGTGTACAGTAGAAATCGGACAATATCGTAATCGTTAGTAATGGAAATTCGGTAAATTTGTTAATTAATATGGAACGGTTCATCAAGAACTTGTTTACGTTTGACTTGAAGACAACCATATTGTAGTCAGATGGAAAGCAGGAAAACAGAAGCCAATTCCACAGGCGTGCAGTTCTAAGAAAGAAATGTCAGTTGTCTTGCTCTATAATTACGATCAAGTTATAGACACTAGCAATACCCGTAGATATTCCACGGAATACGAAACATATTATACCAACAAGTATCGTTTCCTTAAGTTTATTTTTTTCTGAATAACAGAAAAAGAAATTTTTACAGAAAAAACTTATAACAACCAGCAATTATGAGTTTATTAACATTTTTAATAAAAAGAAATAGTATCCAGTGCATTTTATATTGAGAACTTACCGAAAGGACATAAATTAATATTTACAGGATAACCCTAAAAAACGTGAATTTCCAAAGTACGCATTGCCAGAAAAGATTAAGTCGCTACACTGCGATCTAATGACTATAAGCAAATAATCATTTCGCCATTTCAGAAACTACGGATCACTGGTAAAATAGGATGAAAGAAGATCACACACTGCATCGCAGTCATTTAAGACTTTACGCGAATTTTTGGTAATCGTGTGATCTTAAGATTCAGTAATACTACCCGGCTCTCTAAGTCACTAGATTTATCCGTTTGTACTTTTGTCTTGTGGGGATATCTCTAAAGTAAATCACACACAACTCCACTTAGTACTTGGATGATTAAAATAGAGAATCACTATCTTGCAGCAGTCGATTGGCAATCTCAAAAGCGGATTTCTAAAATAAGTTTTACAGGAGGACGTAATCTACAGGACGTGTTTTTAAAAATAAAAATTCATCATTGTTTCTTAAATAGCATGAGTTAACTTTTCAATAAATAAATAAAACATTTTTCTTCCATCACTCTTTGGGTTTGTTGGCTCGTTAAAAAGTTCCTGTTTTTTTTTTTTTTGTTTTTTCGGGTCACTCCATACTAATAAATATTCATAAATTAATATTGTGCTACATAGTTCAATACAAATAATAAACTTACATTGTAACAGATAATCGTTAACTTAGTCTTTCACGTTGGCACTTTTTAGCAAACAATGTTCTTTTGTGGCAGTTTCTTTCTAATACCCCCTTTTACGCTGATTTATTTTGTCGGTGATATGCTACTGCATGTCAGAATTACTACGAGTTTTTTTCTCACACAATGATCATGTCCTATTATAATAATACTGAAAACCAGGGATGCATTAAAGGGCGGTTACTGACGTACTATTATGCTCGATTGTCAAATTGTCCGTTTCTAAAGCACAATTTTACGAATTTTTCATATTCAAGCAGTTTTTTTTTCAAAAGTGTATTTGACTTTTTCAACGCGTTACGTGTTGACTGTTACATGGAAAGAGCTATCACCTTTCTATGTAAATAAGAAGAATATTAAATAAGTAAATATGAGATTAGGATACGCCTAGAATCGAACCCTGTAAGCAAAGTTAAGAAATAGAATGTAAGAAATTAAATCTATTGTTTTCTTTTAGAAACCTGAATATTAAATATTCAGTAAAAAAATGAACAATGAAAATTAAAAATATATTGTAAAAAATAGGTTAGGTTAAAAATAGGTTAGGAGAGGATTCCTTTGTTTGGAGAAGTGTGCTTGGAGAAACATATGCATATCAACGTGAAATAAGTCACGTTTGAAAAACACATTTCTGCCGTCATAGACAAATTCCCATAGAGTCCTATGGGCTCGGGTTTTTGTTAGTTAGTCTAACTAATCAGAGAGAGTTGAGTAAGTCAGTTAGCAGTCAGTGATCAGTTAATCTCTTGGAAGCGAAATGGTAGAAGGTTAACGATGTAGATACAAATGAATTCCTGACGTCATTCGACCTGTCGATCAGATAAATAAAGAAGACACAATCATGTTTTGTACGAGTTATCTCGTGTCGTCATTTAGTTACAACAGAAAAAGGTCATTGTTATTATTATTATTATTGTTATTATTATTATCTATAATGAACATTGTGTAACCTTTCGAGGATGAAGCATCTCCTCTCCTCTGTGTTAAGAACTTGTATACATCTCCAGTCAGCATATATATGACGTCCCAAGCATCCAAGAACTGTATAAATGGCTTCTCTCCCTCATCATCACTATCGTTTTGTCTGTATTACATGAATCGGTACCTCCATTATAAATGTTTCCGTTATATAAGGCGCCAATGTGAACCCCCTCGCTATTTTTAAATTAGATTCCCCGTTAATGTACTACACCACATGGACTAACTAAATAAGTAATAAGCAAAACATTTAAGAATATATTACAGAAGATAAATACATGATATTTAATTCAATATATCGATTCTTGCGAAAGAGTTTAAGTAATATAATTACATTAATTTTAAACCGGCTTGTATCCTTTCTTTATTTTTAAGAGCACATCAACACTTTTTTAATATATATTATCAGTAGTCATTTCTGTTTGAGGTGCTCATACTACAAATGTTGAATAATTTCCAACATGTACAAAGCATTGCTCGTATATTGAATGGAAAATAAAAAAAAAATTAAAAAAACATTCTCTGTCTCTTACTACATCCGATTTGTTCAATGACCAATTAAAATTACTATATAATTAGTAACAACCGTTCGATATCTCTCTAGTTAGGCAGGAAATAAGTCTCCCTTATGATTCTGTAAGTTCTGCACTTTTTTATTGTAAGTTTAGTCATTATGCTTTTTTTCCCTAATTCATCTCGAAACTTCTGCCACCTTTATTATAGGACAGGTCTTCCAAGATTATGTAATTTGTAATAGGATTCATGAAATATTCTTAGTATATTTATAAAGGAGATATAATATAGGAGTTGATTTAAACATCCCATTATGTTTCTTATTACCGCAAACGTTTTGCAAGAGTCGTGCGTTTTATGATATAAAACTCCCAGTTTGATTCCGATATTTCGTAGTATTCTGTACAGAGTGTGACGATAAAATCGTCGTCCTATAATAGTCGATATGATTCTAATTATGTTTAATGAGAACCGTTTTTATCCGCAGGCAATCTACTAGTTGTCCAGTTCTGTACAACTCCTTAGCGTAATACGAGTATTTTATCATATCTGAAAGTGACACAATACTCAGCGAGAGTAATCGCAGATGCGTCATAATACATCTCATCCTCTCTACCGACAAGTTGTTCTCTAAGTTATGACAAAAAAAAATGCACATTCGGACAGTTCAACGCTTGCGGACACAGCTCAACGAAGTTTCTGATCACAGTTATGCTCTTTGGTGTGGTTTCAAGTGAGGGACACATACACCACCTCACATCTTCGAAGTCGAGTCGAAAGTCAACCCCAAGATGTACCTGGATGGGCTGAAGCGCGTGGTGATCTACTAGTGTAATCAGGTAGCCGCTGACAGACTCTGAATGCGGCAACAAGATCCAGCGCCGGCCCGCAAGTCAAAGAACCCCAGATTTAGTGTCAGAAAGAATACTATAACATCGTACTTTCTTGTAGAACATGGCCTTCCATAACGCCAAAGGCAATCTGATCGCCGGCGCTTGGAAAAAAAGACGTGCTCCCAGTTCCGAGCCCGTATCGAGGCCGTGATTAAGGGCCAAAGCCGCTACATTTAATTGATGTCAGCTCTACTACAAAAAACAAGTTACCTGAATTGATTTTTCAATGATTGTTTTAAAATGCACACTGCTCCTATAGCTTTAACCATTGCTTTATTATATAAATATTTCTTTATATCTTGGTGCTCTGTAAAATTCTAGAAAGCTTCCGCACGTGTATCATCATACGTAGAAACAATGGTAGTAGTAATAGTAGTATAAGAACAAATATATATTCTTATATACTTATTTATTCCCTTTGATAAATATTTCCTCGCTGTCATATTTTACAAACGATAGCGCCCAATAAATTCCATTCCTCATGTTCATATACCAATCATTTTCTTCATCACGCTCCGACACTGATGTATGTATGTACATGCGATTATTTATGCACATTCTTATCTATACTTACATTCTGACAAATGATTGAGAATCGTCCAAAACCAGTCACATATAGTAAAGGTCGTTGCCAATATGAGGATAAACGCGAAATTGAATTGGCGGCCATTTTGGATAGAGCCTGTCGGGAAAAGAAATCAGGGTTTTCGTTGCGAATAAATAAATGAACGACTAAATAAGTAATGGCGCAATTTTCCTCTGTGTAATCTTTTCTTTTAGTTATTTTATTTGTATCTTTGGCTTGTTTTTCTTGCGTTTTGTAATATTGATTAGCATTGATCCGTATATGTAGAAGTAAAATTAGACCCGTCTAAATATACAGCCTTCCTTTTCATAAATACCATATTCTTTGATATAACGAGAAGATGACGATTCTCTGCGGGTATTTTCACACACACACGCACGCACACACATACACACAGAAGCGCACGCACAGACACACACAATATATGTATATCTCTCTATATATATATAATATATATATATATATATATATATATATATATATATATATATATATTATAAATTTGTTACATGTGGGAGTAAAGATCTACATCCAGTGGAAGAATATGAGTATAGTATTAATAAAAATAAGGAATATATTTCATTATAAAAAGGTGTATACCCTATTGTCATGAGCATCTAATATGATAGGTGGAATATATATATATATATATATATATATATATATATATATTGAATGATGATACTTGGCTTTTGTATGTTTAACGTTTTCTCAAGTTACCATGCAAAAATAATTTCATGAAAATAACAGTCAGTTCTTTGATAAAGCTTAAGTGTATATTTTGTTTCGTAATTATTTTGTCGATATCGAATCTTACACGCATATACTCTTCAGACAATATGATTTTCAGTTGCTTAGAAAGTAATGGAAATGACAATGTCGCATAAAAAGTAATCCATAAAGATCCAGCATCGCGTATTTATTTAAGTGTCAATATTAGTGTTATATGCAAAGCTAATCCCAGTAAATAGATTTTGCTATAATAATATTACTTAGTGTTACTCATAGTCATTACCTGTTATATGTAAGTTGGATTAAATCTGAAAATAGTTTATTTTCGTTGTAAATACGAAACAATATTTATAGACACCCCCCCCACACACACATATATATATATATATATATATATATATATATATATATATATATATATAATGAAATAATAATTACAATTAAGTTCACCAAGATAATACAAAATAGTAAACTTAAAATATATTATAAATATTAAAGGCTTAATATTTACAATGTAATCCTAACCTAAAATCTCAATAAAACACATTAGGAAACAGAGTTTATAATATGAACAAATAATTAATAAAACATGTTAAACACTTTAGGAAGAGTTAAAAACATATTTCATTTTCAAAAAGGAGAAACAACTTAAGGGGGATGTCTTTAATCCGCTGAGTTTCGAAAGACATACTTTCCTTCTCATCATTTCCTCTGCTTCACAATTTTTTACCAAGTAAGCTGTATGGATTACTTATGGTTTTAAATCATAAAATTTAAATTTCTTAATTATGATTTATTTGCTCTATCTGGTATATGGATCCATTTTCATTTATCTGGGATTGGCTTATATAAAAATATTGCATCCAATAATATTTTGTAAGACCGATAATCACTGGATTTGCATACCAGTAGATTCATTGCATTTCATTTTTCTGAAGTATATATAAATATATATATATATATATATATATATATATATATATATATATATTGAGGGCACTTTTATTGATAGTGCACACATGAAATTTGAGTCCCCTTTGAAGTAATCCCTGTCGGTTGCAATACCCTTGTACCGTTCCCACAATATCTAGAAGGCTCCGGGGAAAATCCCTCGTGTGAGCATGTCAATGATTTTCGTCAAACCCTTTCTCATCTCCCCAATTGTCTCCTTACCATAGTCTCTAAGAATTTTCTAGACCTTATGAAATAACCAAAAGTCCAGGGAGCAAGGTCTGAACTGTAGGGAACATGAGGAATTCTCTTGATACCCAGCTTGGCTAAATACTTTGTATCAAGGATTATGTTGTGAACTGGTGCATTCGCGGACAGTCTCCACATCTTCAGTTCCTCCTAAATAATTAGGTATAATTTCTCACACTTATAACAAACAGTTCAATCATTATCTCTATAAAACACGTTGGTCTTTACCCATGAGATTTTTATTTGGCCAATCAACACTGGTGTTCTGACTTCCATTACTCCTCCCAGCCCTTCTATCGTATCATTCCCACCAGCCTCAATTTCCTATGCCAAGATGGTCCAAAACCATCTGAAGAATTCCATACTTTTTATGTCATTTTTCAAAGTTATAATTAGGCACTTCTATGCATCCATTCTTAGATTTTTCCACCTCAGGGGAAGACCCATGTCTAACCCATCTGCCTTTCTTGGTGTCTCGAATCCGAATCTCAATGATGCTTTCGCACAGGTTACATGCGACACGTAAACTTCCGTACACATGTTCGGATACCTTTCGGTGCAAATTTTACCGGTCACCGAATTCACAAGATTTTGACAACCTGTCAGAACACCGATTCCAATCTCTTGTCCGCACAGCTCTAACTAGATAAATGACTAGATAGATACATAGATAGATAGATAGACAGATAGACATACAGCTTATAAGAAAACATATAGATAAACAGATAACTTATTGATTCTGCTCGCCTACTCTATAACAAATGTATATCTGACATGGAGTTGGTTTAAATTGAGATTTAACAGAAAGTCACAAAATAACTCAACAGCGGAGTTATTGTTGGAGGCGCTCCTCCATGGGATTAATGGACTATCTCCTGACGTCACTTTCTTTGGTAACGTCACTTTCGGTATCGAGTACCGGTGCTCAGTAATCAGAGATTGTCACGCGGCCAAGCAAGTCGTGTTCAAACGTCGTCCCGTTGAGGTATGGTATTACTCAACTCACTTTGCCTGCAATATATGTGAATACATGTTTCGTTCCTAAAATGTGTGTGTTCCTTTCGTTTATACCATTTAACAGCATAACAGTTATGTGTTCCTCGGAAAAAAAAATCTGGTTCTTCCGAACAAAAAAATATTTGTTTGAAAAAAAATGTGGTGATAAAAAAGAAAATGTAAATCTTTTATTTTTTCAAAATCATAAGAATACAATCACTTATTATCTAATTTATAAAATTCATTATGCCTATATGTCTGTCTGTGTGTCTGTCTCCATGTTTTTCAGACCCTATCTCTACCGAAAGTAAAAGTTGCAGTGCAGCGCTATTGGGTCTCAAATGATTGGATTTTTATGGACTGTTCTTTTCTGTGTATACAGTCGGTTTAACTAGATTTTAAGGGGTCAAACAGGGTTCAAAATTGAAAGAATCGTCACATCTTATGTACATTCATATTAGTTCATGTTTAATTTTCAATTTTAATAAACTCATATGCGTGTCACGTTGGCACAGTGGTAACGTCGCCAGCTTTGAATGCTACAGTTTGCTTACGGTATCGATTCTAGCTTATGGCAGCCAATACTTAGTTTTACTTTTTATATTACGACTCTATAATATATTCGAAATCTGGACAAATTAAAATGTCATATTTAAGCGTACTTTACAATAGAAAAAAAGCCAGGCACCCATCATTACTATAGTATATAGGCACCATTCTGAAAATTAACCTGTTAGATTATCAGGCTACGAGGAGACGTGATTATATAACACTATATTTAATTTATCAAATCTCAGTTATGCTTATGAAGCTTTCCTATTGAGGTTTAAGATTAAAAGCAGGAAGTTGTTCAAATAGGTTAAATGTTAATAATACAAACATACCTATAATATAGTTAAGTCAATTAGGCCCCCATAAGTTTTTAATCGAAGTTTTAAAACGAAAGTGGCACGCCCCCCACACACACACATATATATATATATATATATATATATATATATATATATATATATATATATATATATATATATATGTGTGTGTGTGTGTGTGTGTGTGTGTGTGTGTGTGTGTAGATTGCGGAGGAGTTTCGTAGAGTTTTCAAAGGCCAATCGTTTAACTTTGACCCCTTTACAGCTAAATTTCAGGCCAAACACCGATTAAAATGATTTTCCCAAATCTTAATATGCCTTATGTTAAATCTCGAATGTGTATAATGAAAATTGACGGATAATTTTGATAGGGAAACGCACAGACACACACACATACACACACATGCACACACACACGTAGACGGACAATTTTACTTTAATAGATTGACTGGAACTTCAGCCCGTCTTTGCTACGGCCCTATGAACTATTCCTAACTTGCCTTATGTCAGAATTCCCTTTATTTAAAATTTCAAAGGTTTAGACCAAGAATTGTCTGAGTCATTTGGTAGAGACCGCAGAAGTATTTCTGGTCGAAACAAAATTAAAAAATATGTTCCCAAATCTCAATATTCGTTGTGTCAAATCTCGAATCTGTAGACTGAAACTTGACAGTAAGTTTGGTAGGGAAATAAAAACACACACACACACACAAACAGATTTCACTTATACACACAGTCACACATACACACACAAGCACGCACACACAGGCACACACACACGCATATATATATATATATATATATATATATATATATATATATATACTTTCTTTGTATACATAACGTAAGCATTCACGTAGGAGATATGTGGCTGATCTGACTTTCCTTACCTGTTCACATCAGAAGCCGTTGTCATCTCTCGGATATTTTGATTAATTTATCTTTCACAGAACGTCAGTTATAAATTGATCAATGCAAGCTTTTACACGCAGACGTACCCACGCCTTCGAGCGTTATCAAAAGCAATGGTTTCTTCGTTTTCATTTTCTTTGTGCTAACGATGCACAGTGACATAAGTTTCTCCCTTAGAACGTGAAATTGTAACGCTTGGTAGCCGACTAAGTATGGTCTTTTGGGAGCCCTGTTGCCATGGAATTCAGAGTCTTGCTCTGTACACATGGATGGACCGATTGATTGCTTAATGTGTATACCTTGCGCACACGTTCGCACACAATACAATCCCATATATATATATATATATATATATATATATATAATTATATGTAATTATACTGAGTTCGTGAAATTCAGTAATTTTTTATATACCAATGAGTTTTAAGCCAAAAATGGTTGACTTAAAGAGTAAGCTACAAAATTATCAAATTTTATATTTGAGTATAAATATACCGTGTAAGCAAAAACAAGACTTCAAAACAAGGTGTTGGTGGCAACAAAAAGTTTATTTCAATTTACGTTACAATTATTTCCATGTCCAGTTCGACAATTTCAAGCATTATGTCGTTTAAAAATTTGTAAAACCAGCATTTCTTCAGACTTTATGAATAAGCACGCTTTTGGCAATGGATCATTTTTTGAAGAGAAGGAAGGAAGAGGAAATCACTAGCTGGAAAGGCATACAAGAAACATCTACCTTTGTTGTGGTAACCACATGTTTCTCGCATGCCTTTCCAGGTAATAATTACTTAATAGAAAAATGTTCGAAAATTAGAGCGTATTATTTATATTTTTATTTACAGAAATTTTAAATAAGTCCTCGGTTCAATGGGTTTCAAACTGGATAACAGTTTTTCTTATTATATGGATTCTATCAGACTACTGCTCTCATCTTAAGTGTCATTTTCTAAATGTTTCTTTCGGTGTAACCTCCGGCCCTCATCAGATGTACATTGTCTAACTCGGAAATGTTTCTCTCGAACGAGGGAATTTTAGACAAAACTTCGATTACATGTTCGCAAGAAGCCGTGGCACAGTTGTTAGAGTACTTAGAAACATCAATTGTACAAGTGATATTTTCCCGAAAGTTGAAGGTTTAGATCTCATTGTGGGTAGTCGAAAAATACTATTGTGAATTGCTTAGGACCTCTATCCTGCCAGTGCTGAGGGAGCGAGGGCATGCCTCCCTCGTGAAAAAAAATAACATTAAAATTCAAATTTTAAAATTAGTTTATAGAAATTAAATGAGAGTTATTTGTTTTTTGTTTTTGTGTCGTTTTTTTTCTTAGTAATTGTATTTTTATATCGATGTTATGCAAAAAGTTATATTGAAAGTTCAGTTTTTAACGCAGTTTCAAATGAAGTTGCACGTCCAGTCTTAAATGCATTATCAAATGCAGTTTCAAATACAATTTCAAATGCATTTTAACTGTAGTTTAAAATTCAGTTCCAAATGCAATTTCAAACGCAGTTTCAAATGCAGTTTCAAATGCAGTCTCAAATACAGTCCTAAATGCAGTTTCAAATGCTATTTCAAACGTAGTTTTTTATGCAGTTTCAAATGCAGTAAAAATGAAATTTCAAATGCAGTTTAAAATGCAGTTAAAAATGAAGTTTAAAATTTAGTTTCAAATGCAGTTTCAAATAGTCTGACCTAGAATTCAAGTTCTCTTCTATTAGTATACGTTACACTTTACCGTTTTGTTTAATTGAGCAAAAGTTTATAGTCGTTGCTTGTTTAGGAAGTTTTCACTGGAATGTATTTAAAATGGGTAATGCTTGTTCAAAGTTCCAAGAAGTTTGAACTCCTTGAAATAGTGTTATTTTAGCAATGGTGTGAACCCTCATTATAAGCATTATTTATTATATTTGTTGCCAGCAATAAAAATGTTTTTTTTTTATTAATCTATATTATATTTGTTAAATGCGTTTAAGTAACATATTTTTGTCTATACAATATGAATTACGAGATAATATTTTATATATTATATTATTTTCATTATTAATATAATTTCCCTCCATATAATTCTGAAAGGGGGTGGAGGGTACATTGTTACCTGCATTCAAGAATTTCATTGTTGTGTGCTATCTGGAGTTGCCTAGGAGTATTAAAAATATGATCACAGTACAATATTCAAAGATATAGTTCCAGTATTCTAATTACGATTTGAGGTGCAGGATAAATCAAAAGTTACAGACAACAAGAATAATAAAAGATATAAAAGTACAATATAAGAAAGAAGGAGAGATAGAGATTTAAATATAAAATGTTACACATATTTTCACTTTCATTTAATATTTTATGGTCCAAGCAAGTTTATGCAATTGATCCTCACAAAGTCTTTTCTTTATTCCAGTTAAACTTCTTGCGAAATGTTTAATTTTGATTACAAATGATGTATTTTCAAATCAGTTTACGTTATAATTGCTTTAATTTATGTATTATTTCAAAGTAATTTGTTCGATCTAATAGTTTAAAATACGAGCGTGTCTTCTTTTCCGAGTTTTGAATATAAGATGGAACGAAGCAAAGTCGCACAATTTTCTTGTTTGAATCCAAGCTAGGCCGAAAACTGTTTTAACAGCTCGCGGTATCATCGAGGCGCTTGGTCCATGGACGATTACTGAACGAACAACGCAATTATGGTTTATGAAATTTCGTGCCGGCGACGAGAATCTTGAAGATCATGATCGTAGTGCTCGATTATCGCATCTTGACAACAATATATTAAGAGACTTCGTGAAAGCCAAACACCTCACAGCTGTTTAAGAACTTGCATCTGAATTAGACTTAACATATATGACGATTTCGCAACCACTTGAGAGCGATTGGAAATACAACAAAACCTGATAAATGGCTATCTCATGAATTAAACGATAACCAAACAAAACGCCGTTATGAAGAAGTATCTTTCATTCAATAAGGCAACAAGAACAACCTGGTTCTCAATCGGGTTGTGCCTTGCGATAAAAAGTGTGTTCTTTACGCCAACCGGCGATGCACAGCTCAGTAGTTTGAAACGAACAAAGTTCCAGCAAACTTCTCGAAGGTTATGCTGCTTGTTTAGTAGTCTTCTCCTTTTGTAAATAAAGTACGATTGTGAATCTCCAATATTAAACGGCCATTATACACTGTGAAATTTACTTTATGTATAACAACCAGAGATGGGAGATATAACATATAAGAAATAGCTATTGTAATGAAAACTGGGCGATAGACTACCGTCTAGTAATCTTTAGTATTCAATTAAAAATTCGACTACTTGCCTACTCGACAGGCGGGAATACACAGCTTTTATAGTCTTAGATTATCCAAGGAGATAATCCATATTCACAACGGTTATGTATGTGTCTGATATAAATATAAAAGAGAATAATGTAAAACATGTAAAATAATAAAACGGAAGTTTGGAATCAAGTCTCCCCTTGCTGTTATTTCAGGGCATTTGTAATCATATTAGCAAGTTTTAGTCTCCCATCCATGAATGGCAGAACTTTAAGGATGTATATATATATATATATATATATATATATATATATATATATATATGTATATAGATATATGTATATATATATTATATTATATTATGTTTTATATGTATATATTAGATAATACCTGTTTTAAGTCTTGTTGTTGTGCAGGCTTCTATCATGTTAAATGTGGGTTACTTGTAAAGTTAGTTGTGCTTTCCAGCCTGGTCCTTACTTATGGGGGGGGTCCTTAAAGATTTCTTACTAGATGCGGCTTTACTACAATAATCTTACATATAATATTTATGTATGAACACATGATTAGCCAAACTCTCTAGTTCTGTTGATGCAGTTTTCTGGCTTGTAAGATGCACACATTTTCTAATGTGTAGAATCTTATATCATGTAAAGTTCATATATATATATATATATATATATATATATATATATACATATATATATATATATACTAGCTGTACCCGACCACGCGTTGCTGTGGCTCAGTTTGTTAAAATGGAACACATGTGAAAGTAGAGAAAAGTGTGATTCTTTTTTCAAGAGAATGTACAATTATTTTTAACAGATGTTAAGAAAATAAACAGAAAAATAGTTCCACCATTAATTATGCAAAAAAATAAATAAAATGTTGATTTAGTGTTTCAATATGCGTATAAATTACGATAAAACTTGCTGAGTATGCACTTTTTTACGGTTATTGTAAAAATGGAACGGAAACTTAAATTTTGCTTCATTTTAATCTTTCTTAATTTTTTAATTGTGCCCCCCATACGAATATAATCAAAACAGTAACATTCAACAATTGTACTTTATGTATATAAAACACAAGATATTTTTTATTTTTTTTTTAAGTTAATAACGAAGGGGAAATACTTTCATTTTTAAACGAAAAAGTCAGTTTACCTAACTTACTGTATTAATGCTATTTTTTTAAGCAAGAAAAAAAAGGTAAATATCCAGATACGCTACTACAGAACACCGACCACTCTAATTTGTTTTTTATAGGTAATTGAGGTCGCTGACAGCGAATCTGATAGTCAAACTTGGGGCAAATTTACCGTTTGCATGGTATTTACCCCTGAACTCACGAACTTCTTTCCACCATTTTGCAGCATCCGTTTATGCTACGCGCATGCACGCTGTAGCATAAACGACGGCTTCACCAAGCAAACTATGTTGGGGGGAGGGGATTTTTTTTCCAGGACATAGAATTTTCTAATTTAAAAAAATAGATTATAGCGCTTTTTGGGTGGAAAATTTAAAATTAGCTGAAAAAGAAATAAAATAAGAAAAGGAAAGGACACCAAGTTGGAGTGGGGGGGTAATTTATCTGTTTTTTTTACCTGGAACATCGAATTTTCCGTAAGTAACGCACCGACATTTACCAATTAGAACACCATTTAACATTTTCCGAAGATTTTACTTTGTACATTGGGGGCGCGAGCGGGGGGAGCGGATGTGATGTTGGCGCGCGCGCTCCAACAAATTAGAGTGGTCGGTGTTCTGTAGTAGCATATCTTGATATTTACCAAAAAAAATATTTAGGTTTGGCTATAAATTCCTAAACTCATTTAACCCTAAATAATTTAGGTGACTGAAATAGGAATCTAATTGAATCTTTAATTTCCTGAATAGTATCCGATAATTCATTTTCTTCGAGTTATATCGAATACATTAATACGGACTTTAGGTGCATTTTTCGTAATGTTACTGTAAAAATTATTTTTTTATTGTTGCAAATTACGATGCTTTAAAAAAAGCAAAAATAAATTCTTGCGTTTTTTATTTACTACTGAAAACCATAACTTTAGTAAAGGTATTTTTTGTTTAAACAAAATAAAACATTTTCACCAAGAGTTAAGTAAAAATAATTAATTCATTATATTCTGCGATCATTATTTGAAAAATACTGCAATTTTCATTAAAATCCGTTAATTTCCTGATTTTTGGTGAATTTTTAAGTAAAGGGAGGAATCAAAATGTGTATACACTTTGAGCGTCAGCATTAATTTTGCGACCACGTGTGGTTAATTTAAATTAAAGTTCAATCACATGGTTACATTATCAATAAACCCATTGAAAATTTACCGATAGTGTAAACACATTCTTTTTACATAAAGCCTGTGGTGTTTTTTTAGTGATGCAATGTTGTCAACTGAGATTTAAAAAAAACACGCGAGATCAGGAGAAAGAAATGTCCAGAAAATCGCTATCCAGTTTGGCAGAAAATTAACTTATCTTGCCTTTGATAACATTTATTTGTTATATATTTGTTTTTTGACAACTTTTTCCAATCTATGTGTACAGTAATACAAACCCGTGTACAGTAATACAAACCCCTTCGGGGAGATTGGAATTCCCCCCCCCCCACCTAAAATGTACTTGGAAAAATCGATTTTATAGTGGGAGTTAAGAATGGTTAGTCGAAAAAAAGGTGAAAAACAAAACAAATAATCAATAAATAATTGTTACCAAAGGCAATAAATGCTACTTTTTTTTACTTACATGAATGAGTTTATTTTATGTTTTAAAGTATTTTCAAGCAATTTAATGCGGGTGTCTGGGTGCCAAATACCTCCAGATTTTCTAGAATTTCCCGCTAGATTGTAAACGAAATCTCCAGATCTAGCAGGAAAACCGCTAAATTGTAACACTGGTCCCGTGACAGGAAACGGTAATAAATAATTGTCCCTAAATAAAAAAATCGCCTCTCGGTACAAAGAAATCCAGCTATTTATCATAGAAAAATTAAGTATAATGTTATAATTAAAAAGGAATATATAAAAACACACATGGATATAGTAAACATATTATGCCAAAACATGGAAGCCATCCGTCCAGTGTTTTTTTAGACAATTAACTCCGAACGAACTAACATTTACATTTATATATATATATATATAGATATGCATATATAATAGTCGTAATATGATATATATATATCATTATTATTATTATTATTGATATTAGTAGTAGTAGTAGTAGTAGTAGTAGTAGTAGTAGTAGTAGTAGTAATTGGGCTAGTCCGTGCGGTAAGAAAGCTTCATGGAAGGTTCAAGAAGTTCTCTTCTTGGAATTGAGGTACGTATAAAATAACTGACAAATAATGACTATGCATCTGTCGCCAATGTTGGTTTAGCCAAAGTGAGTGAAGCAACTATTGCATAAGTACATGCAGGGCTACTGAGATGGAAAGCCGGAGAAAATTAAGACGACTCAAACAAACATACTATCAACAAAGATCTTTGAGGTTGAATTTTAATGAAATTGATCATAACAACTGCCAAGTGGGTTGGTCTGATATTGCAAGTTGGCAGAAAATTTTAAACCCTTGATTAAATAGATTCACCACCACAATTAAACTACAACTACATCAACCTATAAAAGATTGCAAGAACCCGACGTCGACAGCATGTCTGAGGTGTAGTGGTTAATAGCGCTTAGATGAAAGCAGCTTTTTTTAAAAAGCAGACTGCATGATAAAGACGAGATAACCCACTATTTAACCCAAACAGGAAGCGATGCATTGTCTAATGGTATAAACTGTTCTTCTAATAAATGACAGTGTTTACATATTTACACTTACAGTTAAGATTATGTTAGGTGAGTTTTATATTTTTAAGGAGCAATACCCTACTTTTAATTGTTGAGATTCTTAAATGCCAAAAAGTATTATACTTTGATAGCTTTTTTCGTACTACTCAGCTTGGAATCTGTCTTTTTCCTGTTTTCCCCACTTTACTTACATATAATCTAATGAGGCAGCTCGTTGATAAAGATGATTCTAAATTGCGTTGTATTTTGGTATAAAAGACTAATAAATAAATAATAAATAATAATAAATAATGAAATAAATATTACGACGATTTGTTTATTCGTGAATTTGCATATTATTATTTGTTTTTCTTTAGACTGCAGCACATAATTTAATAACCAGCAACTTTCTGTATTACAATTTACATATTTTTTACTTTCTTATATTCAATTAGTCATTAAATAATTATATTTGAAATAGAATTCCTAAAAGTAAATTCACATTTAAAGCAACAAAAAGTTAAAGGCATTTATTTCGCTGTTAACACATAGTCTGATTCATAATATCGCAAACAATACAAATTAAAATCTTCACCAATTTAGCAATATCTTTATTTCTTCAGCTAGTCAGCTTTATTGACGTACCATATTTTTGCATAATTTAAATATTCGATCAGAGAAACGCCGGGATACAACTCCTGCTTGTGTTTGTATGTTCCTGAATTTTGGGATTTAGAGGTAGTTGAAATGAAACACCATTCTAATTATAGATCTAGTTTAAGAATTAAATAAAGTTTATATATTCTAGTTAACATCAGTAAAGAAAAAAATTATGAGTGTAAGTTATTTCCCAGGTTCTGTTATAATTAGAAATATATAAGTTTTAAATAGTAGTTCGCTTTTGTATATAATGTTTGCTTCAGTATAGGTTTGAGATCCGCTTTATGTTTGAAATTCTTGTTTTTGCTTTTTCCGCTCGAACTGTTTACATCAAAGTATATTGCTGTTTTTAATTGAAAACACTTAACATCAGCCTCAAGTAAAATTAAGATCTGTCTGCGAATTTCGAATTTAATTCTTCACTTTACTGAAGGCGCCTTATAGATCAACTATCTAGCACTCCTCTTTTTCTTGCACATAAACACTTTGCATTTTACAGTACTGGTGATAATTCGGGGAAAACACTTTATAATACTAATAAAATAAAAATAAAAATTAGTGTTACACAAAATGGCAACCAAAGGAAAACACAACTGTAATGGAAAACTGTAATGTAAAGCTGCAGATCTCACAAGTGTAATTATCAGGCAATGTTCCTGCGATTTTTAGTATCATCACAACCACCACCACCACCACCACCACCACCACCATCATCATCATCATCATCCCACTCATTATCATTATCATCACCACCATCATCACCACCATCATCACCACCATCAGCAGCATCCTCATCCTCCTCCTCTTCATCATCATCATCATCATCATCATCATCATCATCATCATCATCATCATTGTCGCCATAATCACTAGTATTATTACCATAATTATGGTGAAGGAAATCGTCCATGTTTCTTCCTTGTTATGTTAGGCCACGTAGAATTCAGTTGGTTTTCTAGTTCGACTCTTGACCAAGTTGCTTACTTTCATTCATTGCCTTGGACCCATTCTATTCATTTCATATATCTGCCTGTTTTCTTGGCTTCATTTCACTTTGGTCGAAATTCTGAGAAACAAATTGGAGATATAGTAATCCTCTCTACAATACGATTTTTAAATATGTTACATTATACGTTTCTTGTGATCACTTGCTCTTACTGAATTCCAAGACATCTACTCGTATTGTCTTATGAAGTATCCAGTTTCGCACTGTTTCTTGAGGTAACAGGACTTGGAGAATGTGTACTATTCTTTGTGAAATCTACTGTAGGTAGGCCAAACAAAAGAGATCTTATTTGGGCTACCAAACTATGTGAACATTTAGTGTTTACTTGCACGGCAAATTATTCTCATGTTATGTTTTCTTGAGAGATCCCTGTGTTAGATACTATTAAAACAATTCTTAAAGATGTGTCAGTCGATGATTATTATTATTTTATGACATTTGAAAAAATAGAAACTTAGCGAAATAGAAATGAATATTAGAATACAAACAATACTTTACAAATAAGTCTTGAGTTGTAAGCCATGTCTAGTTTCACAACAGTTTCCGATGGTTAGTTGTTCTATACAAGTCTTGGAGATGACTGGTTCTCAGTAGACAGAACAGTTTCCGATGGTTAGTTGTTCTATACAAGTCTTGGAGATGACTGGTTCTCAGTAGACAGAACAGTTTCCGATGGTTAGTTGTTCTATACAAGTCTTGGAGGTGACTGGTTCTCAGTAGACAGAACAGTTTCCGATGGTCAGTTGTTCTATACAAGTCTTGGAGGTGACTGGTTCTCAGTACACAGAACAGTTTCCGATGGTTAGTTGTTCTATACAAGTCCTGGAGGTGACTGGTTCTTAGTTCACAGAACAGTTTCCGATGGTTAGTTGTTCTATACAAGTCCTGGAGGTGACTGGTTCTCAGTACACAGAACAGTTTCCGATGGTTAATTGTTCTATACAAGTCCTGGAGGTGACTGGTTCTCAGTACACAGAACAGTTTCCGATGGTTAGTTGTTCTATACAAGTCCTGGATGTGACTGGTTCTCAGTACACAGAACAGTTTCCGATGGTTAGTTGTTCTATACAAGTCCTGGAGGTGACTGGTTCTCAGTACACAGAACAGTTTCCGATGGTTAGTTGTTCTATACAAGTCCTGGAGGTGACTGGTTCTCAGTACACAGAACAGTTTCCGATGGTTAGTTGGTCTATACAAGTCTTGGAGATGACTGGTTCTCAGTACACAGAACAGTTTCCGATGGTTAGTTGTTCTATACAAGTCTTGGAGGTGACTGGTTCTCAGTAGACAGAACAGTTTCCGATGGTTAATTGTTCTATACAAGTCCTGGAGGTGACTGGTTCTCAGTACACAGAACAGTTTCCGATGGTTAGTTGTTCTATACAAGTCCTGGAGGTGACTGGTTCTCAGTACACAGAACAGTTTCCGATGGTTAGTTGTTCTATACAAGTCCTGGAGGTGACTGGTTCTCAGTACACAGAACAGTTTCCGATGGTTAGTTGTTCTATACAAGTCCTGGAGGTGACTGGTTCTCAGTACACAGAACAGTTTCCGATGGTTAATTGTTCTATACAAGTCCTGGAGGTGACTGGTTCTCAGTAGACAGTTCCTAGTTCGAAGCCACAGAGCTAAAGATTTCACCGGTGTTAACACGAAGAAACACACATGCGAGGTTGCTAAAAAAGGTTTAATTTTTATGGAGCAATTAGTTTCTGATTAGTTGGTAGCAGAAGGTTAATTAATTTTATTCGTCACTTACTAGCAGTATTGTTTATAAATAAAATCTCCCGATAGTGAGGAACCATGCCCCTCATTAATAAAAAATATTGCAACAATAGGTAATCTCTAGAGTCTGACGGAGTCTTACGTAGGGGATGATTAAATTGATGAGGACTTTAGGAAGAGCTTGAAGACAAGTCTTAATTTTATTCAAGAATCAGGAGTAAAAGGAATGATATTGCATTCGGAGTCGAGGGAGGGGGAAAGACGGTTCACGGGCGTTGATGGCTCCTAGTAGAGCGGATCAGAATGCGTTAGTCTAGGACAAGCGACAGGTTTTCAATGGGAAACATCGGTAAATAAAGTTGCTGAAAAGATAACCAGAGATTGGGTGACTTGTTGGGCTGGATCTTCTTTGAAGCTTTTCCGAGGATCGATCAAACAAGATTAAAGATGGGCCAGGTATATTTCTCCGATTAGCCAAATATAAAAATCACAGAGAGCTGTATGTTGTCCTTTCCTGTGATAAATGTTGCATTAACATTGTAAAACTGTATGTGTTGATATACGAACGCTGTAAGTGGTATACACGTATCAATTCAACTAACCGTAAAAAAAACTAGATAGGCTAACACACATTTATTATAAGAACAGTTTATACCACTAGACAATCCACGGATTTTGACACACATATATTATATATATATACTCTCTCAGTATTAAATAATGTAAAGAGCGACCTTAGACAACCGGGAATGTTGTATAGAAGGCATTAGCATATATATGTTGCCATCAGTATAGTAGTGGTCATGTCTTTTAATACAGCTTTCTGTGCGATCTCTGTCAGTTTTCCGTACACGTAATCTGATAGCGAAAATAATGTGTTCTATTTTGTATTATAATGTTCTTAATTTTTAAACACTCCAGTATTACGTGTCCGTATTTCGCTATTAAATGTCATGAGTGGTCGGATGTATTCATTGAATTATTTTCGTTTGAGATAAATAGTAGGTGCTCCCGAATTTATCATGTAGAGGTTAATAGCGCTTAGATGGAAACAGCTTTAGAAAAACTGTTTCCATCTAAGCGCTGTTAACCACTTTATTTCAGAAACACTCTCGGCGTTGCCTCCTGCATTTTTCATAGGTAGATGTAGTTGTTCTTTTTATTTATTTTTTTTATTACATTTTCACCCCAAACAAGGCAAATTGCCACTTTGGTGTAGGGGGCTACTATCAGGAGCAACAACTGCTGGGGTACTATGTAGGGATTTGGGCAGCAAGATGTCGGTTCACGTTACACTTGACCTTCTGCACGTCAGTACTGTTGGGGAAGAAGGGACCTGGAATGGAATTTCAGAGTCTAGCGGTTCTGGGGAAGAAACTATTGGAGTAAAAAGATCTTTTACATCTAGGGATCTCTACAGTGTGAGGGTGGGATTTAGCAGCCTGTCGGGTTTGTCGAGGGTGCTCACGTCGTGGGGGCACACGGGATTGCAGTTCGTCAGAGAATTCACCACTACAATACTTGTAGAAAAGGCAGAGGGATGCAACATTTCGTCGATGGGACAGAGGCTGAAGCTTAGATCCCAGTTCAGGGCCTATCAGGTTTGCGATTCTCTTTTGAACCTTGTCAAGGAGCGAGAGGCTAGTAGCAGATGCACCAGCCCAGATGTGACAGCAATACTCCATACATGGGCGAATGGTTGCCTTATAGAGGTACAGGATACTTTCGGGTGTCAGTAGTTTTCTAGCACGGTAGAGAGAGTCCACCTTTCTTGCAGCGGCCCTGGCAATGTCTTCAATCTAATTGTTCCAACTCATGTTGCCTGTGAACGTTAGGCCAGGGAGTTTGAAAGATATACTCTCAGATAAAGAGTCGTTGGCCATTGCTATAGGTGGTAGAGAGGGTTTCTTGTAATTATTGAATGAAACTAGTATTATATTTCACATTCCTTGATTTCTTCATCTTCCCTCTTCTAGCATTCTGTCTACTTCTTTTAGCATTTCTTTTCTTTTATTAGCATTCCTTCTCCTTTGTTAGCATTCCTTCTCCTTTGTTAGCATTCCTTTTCCTTTTTCTTTTCTTAATTTGTTCATATTCTTTACTTTCTTATTCGTTTTTTATTCGATCTTTTCCTCTTTCTTTCTACATTTACTTCTCATTTGCTCACTTTCTTTTTTTTCTTTTTTTCTTAATCTTCTATTTTGTTCGTCACTTCTCTTTCCTTTTCAATGTACATTCCCATTTTTTATCCATTCCATATTTTTCCTTTCACCCATTTCTTCTTCTTCTTTTCGTTCTTCTTCTTATTATTATTCTTCTTCTTCTTCTTCTTCTTTTTCTGCTTCTTCTACTTCTAATCAATATTAACGTTTTCATTATTCTTCTTCTACTTCTAATCATTATTATTATCATTATTACTATTATCATTATTATTATTATTGACATTATTATCACTATTATTAATGTTCTTCTTCTCTTTATTATTATTATTATTATTATTATTATTATTATTATTATTATTGTTTATATTCGTTATTACTATTATTATTTATATTCGTTATTATCAGTATCATTATTATCATTATTATTATTATTATCCTTATTATTATTTCATTATTATTTCTTCTGCTATTATTATTATTATTATTATTATTATTATTATTATTATTATTATGATTACTGCTGACAGTTCCATTATTATTATCATTATTACTACGAGTAGTAGTAGTAGTAGTAGTAGAAGAAGAAATAGTAATTTTCGTTATTATCATTATCATTATTATTATTATAACTATCATTATTATTATTGTCATTAGTGTTTCATTAATATTGCTACTGCTATTATTATTGTTATTATTATTAATTATTATTATTGGTATTGTCATTATTATTGTTACCATTTTATTATTATTACCTTTTTATTATTTTTATTATTATTATTATTATTATTTATTATTATTATTATTATTATTATTATCATCATTATTATTATTTATTTAGTTATTAATTTATTCATTAGGAAAAGTCACACATGCCATCATTGAAGATTTCTTTTTAGGAACAACAGGTAGTGATCCCTCGTGTCTGAGTGAGGACAAGCCTTCCAAGATTTCTAGTACTCTCTACTTCTTTCGACATCTTTTGCTGATGAATTTTTCCGTTATAGCAACAGCCGTTTACTACCAATTCCTCATCGACAGGGATTCTTATTTCCATTATTAATATTTCTCGATTATTACTTTTACTGTTATCATTAATATTATTATCATAATCATTTTATGATTATTGGCATTGTTTTAATTATCATTATCATTTATTATTATTATTACTATTATTATTATTATTATTATTATTATTATTATTAATATTATTATTATTACTGCCACTCTTTTTTCCTTTATTGTTTAGTAACTTCCTTCTTACTTGTTTTTTTTTATTTTTTCTATTTATCTTCATCTCCCTTCCTTTCGATGTTCTCCCTCGTTTGCCCATACTATATTTTGTTCGGTGGTTTGTTTCCCCTCTCTATTCATTTCTTTTCAGGTTCTGTTTCTTCTTCTCGCTGTTTTCAGTTTTTCCTCTTTATCTTTTCTCTTCGTCATCCCACTACCTGCTTTATTTTTGTGCAGGCATTTTTACTCGTGCATCATCTCATTACGACTGCGTGCACCTCTGGATTTCTGCGCAGCCTTGTTGATACGGAAATACTTTCGCACGGGAACCTGCCATTAGAAACCTCCACAATCCCTGGAACATCGAAGCCATTGTAAATCCACACAGCGATGACTCACCAAGGTTAGGCAAGCAGTTGGGGAGAGGATGTAGAAGGGCTCGCATCAGGACCGATCCAAGGATGTAAGGGCGGGGTGTCGCCCACTCGATCAGTCAAGGTTGGACTAGAATAGGGAAAAGGAATAGAGAATAAAGATGTTGCCAAATAAATTGAAAAAGAAGGATAAAGAAAAAAAAACGCAATTAAAAACTATAACAAGATGGAACTGGCTGCGTAAAAACGGGAAAGGAAGGGTCCAACTCTGAAAAATATAAACAAAAGCTAAGATGTGTCCATTTGTTCTGCGCGTTTATGGCTGATAATGTTATTCCAATCACATGTGTGACACATCGAAGGACCGAACCACGTGCAAACAATGGATGATTTAAATTTACACCCACCAATAGGAAAGTGGTCTTCCATTCATAAATTTATGTGACATGCATTTACAGTGTATGTTACGTTGAATATCCCAGCATTTGACGTAAACCGCCGTAATATGCCGCGATTTATTAACAAAGAACGGGTAATTTGGAAGAATTTGAACTAAACATAACTAACCGTCCGTTCGGCTTTGCTCGGGACCTGACATCATGCGATCGGGTTTGATTGTGATTTGACGTAAGAAACCGATCAGCCAATCAATGTGCGGCAAAGGAGCAGACGATCTTTGGGGAAACATAGTAAGCAAAAAGTATTCAATAAATTAAGTAAACAACCGACCCGCAAACGGCTGTTCCTAACAACTTTATGCAGATGCCGGAAGACGTTTCATATTGCCAAACAAAACGATTAATTGCTGCAAAATCAAAAATGCGTATCTTTTCGTGCTCATGTAGATACAAAAAATTTGGTAATGAACCTTTTTGTCTCCATCTTAAACCATGTATGGTAATGCTACACGGTTGGCGAAGTGTTTTCTATATTCGATGGCTCTGTTCTCATCCAACTTTGACATCATCTTGTGCGATCGTAGTAAAGTTTACCTAATCCTAAGAGAATAGCGTGGCTGTTTTAATTTAATTAAAATCAAGAAGAAAAAAAAGAAACGGTTCCCCGTCCTACTTTATTGAAAAAAAAGTTTTTCAAGTAAAGAAAAAAAATAACAAAAAAGGGTATTCTATCTTAGCTACAAAAAGAAAAATATGCAAAATATAATACCGCACACAAAAAAAAGAACAACATTTTTAAAGTTTTGGCAAGAAAGCGTGAAAAACACAAAAAAAAAAAAAACGGTTTTCTTATTAATGTTATTCGATTTCTTTTGCCCCAAAGTTAAAATGGTTGACGAAAGTAAAAACATTAATTCGTGTCTAAGTGTGAAAAAACACCTAACAATTTATTTTATATACATAAAATAAATTGTTATGTGTTTTAAGAATAAAAAAGGCAAACATGCAATTTCAAACGTAAACTTTAAAAGTGTATCTAAAATATAAGTGATTAAAATAGTACAATATCTCAGGAAAAAAAAAACGTACTTACAATTTTTAACAATATAGAAACGGCTGTAAAAGACGAGCAGTAAATGGCTGAAGCGAAAAACATTAATTGAACAGAACGATTACTCTTAAGGTGCGTCCGTTTAATTAATATGTCTCTTGCAAGAAATAGTAATTAAAAACTATGTTACATAGACTGAGAGACTAAATCAAATCGGATGCAAACATTTCAAATACAAAGACGACTTATATACGAATATAAAGTGTTAAATTCCATCAATATTTCGAGTTAGACGATAACTTCGTCGCCTTAGAAAAGACAGCATGATTCTATTTCTGTTTGATGAACACCGTTTTTTTTTTGTTTTTTTTTTTCCGGCCGCTACTAGTGATCTAGTTATGCACGACTCCCAAGAACGATAGCGGCCTTCTCTCATGTCTGAAAGTGTCATAATGTCCAACAAACGAGATCGGAGATGCGCCGCTCTACAACTCATGCTTTTTACTGATCTAAGTTATGAAAACAAGACCATTGCTAGCATCCTCAAAATGCATCGCTTGATTGCCACGAATTACAAGAACGTGCTCATAGTGATGAGAACAAATTTTCCAGCCAGGGTTATGGTCTTGTAAACGGCGTACCATAGAACTGTATTCCATCTGACTCGGAAATATTCGTCTTAAAGTCAAATCTTTTATTTTTTTGTCAAGCCATTTTCTTTCTGTAATTGGGCCTATTTAAAATTATATCCTTAATTCGGAAGATATTGTATTAAGCTCAGCGAATAACCATATTAATCATTAGTCGCTTTGACTTCTAAATTAGCCTTAATCGCTTTTGAGTGGCTATTTATAATTAGTGAAATACACGAACGTTACGGACTGACAAAAATTATATTTCTAATTCAACGCTGACAGATTAAATAGAATATTTATTGTAACATAAGCGTGACATCCCAATCAATGTATTCTTTTCAATCTTAAGCGTAAAAGTGCCATCAAGAGACGGGCATTCTCAGAACGTGTTTTAACATATAATTTGTTATTGACAAAATTTGGGGAAATAAAATGGCGAACCTCCGTCCAAATTATCTAAACAATAATTATATAAGGTGAAACGAAAAAATTGTCGTCCTATAAAAGATAACAATGTTTCTTTTCCGCTTGATAGAAATCCCATTTTCATTTTTAGTTGTAGATTATCTACTAGTTGGCCAGTTGTGTAAAAATCCCAAGTAGTTCAGTCAAAATATGAAATGATATAAAAAAATTGCAATTTTTTTTTTTTTGCAGAATATGTCAGGTTGGGACTACTATACATAATACTAAAAGTTGGACAAGATTTTAGCATGGGAAAGTTTCAAATTTTGAAGTTTAATATTTTCGACCTACGAGTCATTTTCCATTACGTTTTAAATCTCTAATCTTGCTAGTTTTTATGATAAACCAATATATCTAGCATTTTTATCCATGTTTTGAAGGTCAATCCATGATGTTGAATCCCTCTTTATTCCATATCTATGGATGCCCCCCCCATTCAAATGTTATACTTCTTCCTCCGCATCCTCATCATCTACGAGCATGTTTCATATTGTCAGAGTTGTCAGATTGTCCATATGTATTCGTAAAATCTTGTACCTGCATCCTTCCAAACATTTGCAATGAATCATCTGAATCAGTTCTTTAGGAGCAGAACTTTTGTCTATCATCATTTTAACAAGGCTGTCCCCCACTGCTTCGCATCCCAACTCAGATGGTACCATTTCATCACTATATCCCATCCACTCCATAACCTGGTAGTGGCTCGGCAGAGAATGAAATCTACAGGCAACGGCGGTTAGAGGAAGTCGTTCTGACGTGACGAACATCTTTGGTCTTGCAGCCTTTTTGCACAGCATATTGTATCGAATCGACGCCAGTAAGTCGTTCGTATATCCATTGAATAGTGTTATCATTACGTTAGAACCATTATTTTCCACAGTATCCTGAGTTTGCTTTTTAACAGTCTTTCATGGTCTTTCCTCTTTTGATGATTTGTTTTAACCCTGATATCTTTCCAATACCAAACACTGGACACCGATCCACATCCTGTAAAGGCATACAGAAACAATAGGTCATTGCAATGTGCTTCACCAAGCACCTGCTTGAGAACCTTGATATTATAGACGTAGGATGTCACCTGGTCGGAGGGGAAATAGCGTGCAGTAAATTTGGTTGGTTGGTTTGTTGTTTTGTTTTACGGCATAATGCCGAATCTGGTGATTTTGAAGAATGATTTTTTAATATAGTATATTTGTTTTTTTAAGTCGTATTCTATTTAACCGATAGTTGGGACCATAACAGGTACTACCACTCTGGGTCAGAGTGGACCTGGGGGCAATGGCAATTAAAGGGTGGCTCCACACTCCCTAATGCCTGCAAGCTGGGGCCTCACCATTGGATATAGTTTAAGGTCATATCCAGGATCCAGTACATTTGGAAACATCTGTATGAAAAAGCAAGAGAACAAGAAGACATGTGTCTTCTCCAATAAGGATTTTCGGTTTGAAAGTAGACATATGGATGTCTGGTTTTGCAATCTCAATGCCAGCATGTCGTTCCGCTTTAATAATATTACATCCTTTCTGTGTCATTAATTACATGATACACTGAATAATGCCAGTTTTTTTGTCCCATTCGACAAAAGTCATCTTTTCTCCCCAAAATATTGTCCCCTCAGTAATGTTGACCTTCCTTTCATTCAACTTTCGACTTTATATTTGGTCCAACATCATAACGGTCGGTCTTTCATAGTTTTTGACTGTGAATGAAGCAAAGTCGTTTGCAATCGAACTGTAGGCGCACACTTTATTCCATTTCAGACGGTGAAGAATAGATCCTCCATCTAGTATTCTTCACATATAAAAGAACGGTTGTATTGTATATGCCGTATGACATGTGATGTGACTTCTTGACACCTTTTTGTGATCGCTGAATCCCTGAATAATATTAAATTACTAAATAAGCTTTTCTGTAAGCAATATCACCTGAGGAGATCTTTATTTACTCGTAACTGGTTGACAGAAATTGGCCCTTAATGTGTAGCCACATAATAATGTTTATGCAAAACAATTAATATAAAAGGCTATATGTCTTTCTGAATATCTCCATATTTTCAAACTGTCTCCTCCTAAACTGAAAATCTTTGAGCGGCGCTAGGGACTAAATTAATTAGATTTTTATGAATCGTCGTTTTATAGTCTTTAGCCGGTTTAAATTGATTTTAAGGGAGCAAAACTGAGTCAAAATTGAAAAATCGTTATACATTTTGTACATTCATCTTAGTGTATGTTTAATTTTTATATCTAATCAGTTCATATACGTGTTACGTTTGTACAGTGGCAACGTCATCAGCTTTTAATGCTACAGTTTGGATTTCGGTTTCGATTTTAGCTGAGGGCAACACAAAACTTTTTATTTTCACTTTGGAAATCAAGACTATTATAAAATATACCAAAATCTAGACAAATTAAACTATCATATTAAAGCATATTTTATATATATACTAACATTTCAGTGTTTGAATGTGTATGTTGAGAAAAAGAAGTATTAGTAGGAAAGCAGGCGCGAACCCGTATCGCGAAAAAGGAAAGGAACGATAGTAAAAACCTGACGTCTTTGCGGTTATACCACCGCCAAACCTGAAGTGCCTTATTTTTACATTAAGGCTAGACAATCGAAAGGAGAGAATATCTTTAAAAAATATCGGGGAAAAAAGTCCATACCCGTGCCTAGTTATGGTGAAGATTTTGATGTTTTTAGCCAATTTTTCGATATTTGTCGTCTAAATGGTTGGACATTAAAACGATACTAATCTTGGTAAAATTCGCCGCCATTGTCAAAAGTTTTAGACAGACATGCAAACATACATACATACATAATACATACATACATTTATATATTGGAAACTAAAATTATCGACCACAATCGATTAAAAAGCTTGCCCGATCTCTGAATACCCTTTATGTCAAATTTCAGAGGTCATTTTTTTTAAATTTGACCCCTATTATGACCCCTTAACATTTATTGTTTTGGGATCAAATCAAGATATTAAGTTACACCCATATCTAAGGAATATATATCTAAAATATCAAGTGTTTAGACCCAAAATTGTCGGAAGAGTTTGGTAAAGTTCTCACAAGTAAAATCGTTGAACACTGACCTCTTAGCAGCCAAATTTCTGGCTCGAAAACCGATCCCAAAATGTTTCCAAATCTCAGTACCCTGTATATAAAAATCGAGTCTGTAGACATAAAATTGACAAAGTTATTGCGTAGGAAAATGTACACACACAGTAACAGAAACAGACACAGAAACACACAGACACGTTCACTTTTATAGATATACTAGCATTTCTGCCCGGCGTTGCACGGGTGTTTGGATGTGTTTCATGAGCAAAAAAAGAAGAAGAAGAAAGTAGTAGGAGCAAGGCAAGCTCGAACCCGAACCGCGAAGGAGGAAAATAACGGGGAAATAGTCTTACGTCTACGCTGTTAAGACCACCGCCA
Organism: Euprymna scolopes; assembly: GCF_053919585.1. Lineage (NCBI taxonomy): Eukaryota > Metazoa > Mollusca > Cephalopoda > Sepiida > Sepiolidae > Euprymna > Euprymna scolopes. The sequence goes on along the minus strand of NC_136496.1, from coordinate 23,395,022 downwards.
AACCGGAAGTGACATTTTTTAAATCAAGGTTAGGCAATCGAAAGGAGAGGATGACTTTCAAAAATATCGGCGAAAAATCGACCCCCCTGTAGAAAAGTGGCCAGTTGAAGGGGAAGATGTTACTGTTTTTGGTCAATTTTTCGATATTACTTTAAAACAATACCGATCATGGTAAACTCCGTCGCTTCTGTCAAAAGTTTTAGACAGAAATGCAACCATATATACATACATACATTTATGTATTGGTAACTAAACAGTTCGACCCAAACCGATTAGAAATCTTGCCCTATCTCTGAATACCCTATATGTCAAATTTCAAGTGTTTAGACCAGAAATTGTCTCAGTAATTTGGTAGAGACCGCCGAGGTCAAATTTTTAAACTTTGACCCCTATTATGAGCCTTTAATATTTATTGTTTAGAGCTCAAATCAAGTTATTAAGTTAGATCCATGTCCAAGGAACCTATATCTAAAATTACAAGTATTTATACCCAAAATTGTCCAAGGAATTTGGTAGAAGTCTCAATAGTAAAATGGTTGAACTTTGACCAATCCCAAAGATTATCCCAAATCTTAGTACCCTGTACTTTAGTCTGTAGACTTAAAATTGAGAGAGTTATTTCGTAGGGAAATGTACAGTGTACATTGTACACACACAGACACACATATACACAGGCACACAGATGCACACAGACGTTCACTTTTATATATATACTATCGCAAGTACCCGTCGGTGACTGGATTTTAAAAAAAAGCCTACAGAAAATGAGCTTTATTTGATGAAAGTATGATAGGTTATGAAAAGAAGTGGGTTGTAAAGAGATAGGTTTTGATACTCAAAAATTTTACTATAAGCAAAATATGATGAAAGTAAAGAGAATTTTCGCGAAAATAATTTTTTATATCAACTTTGTTTCCATTCGTAGCCAAGAGTTTTTCAAACCTATATCATATTTCAATAGTTATAGGAATTCATGTTTTCGCTGCCATTTTCCTTGTTTCTCGCTTTATTGCCTATTTTTGAAAATGCCCCACAACGGGTTTTCGACAGCCACTGAAAAGCAAAGGAATGTAGCAGACCTTACTGACTATACTGAATTTAGTCAAAGAACTGGGAAGGGGTAGGACAACGCTTGCTTTCTTAGTGGAGAAGCCAAACGCCACATCCCGAAAAGATAAGGGCACAGGAAGATGCATTTCCCCTTGTGATACGCGCGAAATACGCAGGCAGGTCAATAGGCAACCAAATGGCATAAACGCCTCCATTTTTTTGCCAAAGTTGGCATTCGTCCGCTATCCAGAAAGACCAGATGCTGTGTCTTGAATGAAATGCCCATGAACGTCAATCCTATTTCCAGACCACCCCTAAACCAAAGTAAAAACGTATTCCGTGGGCAAAAAATACTTGAAAACAGACTTCTAACACGGTATGTTCACAGATGTAGCTAGAGCCACAATTGATGGTCCAGATGGAAAGGCTAAAGTTTAGAGTCCTACCGAAACAGCTATCCCACATCGTGTATGTCGCCAACAAGGAGGCGGGGGAGTTATGTTTTGAGCGGGTATCAAACGTGCTAAATTTTAAGGGTCTTTTCGAGTGGCTGCAGATGCAGTGTTTAGATGAGTATTTGTTCCCTTAGTTGTAGGGCGTGCCTTTACTTTTACGTCAGCTGATTTTTATGCACGGCAATCCTCTATCTCATGCAGCCAAGCCTACGACTTCCTTCCTCGCATCGTTGGAGATAAAAGGCGAGACTCTCGCGATTCTGATGGCTATCTTTATTATAGATATTTAACTATTTGACTATACAGTTTCTTCTCCGATTTCCGTAAAAAGCCATGCTAAATGTGCAAATATTTTCTCAAGCTTAAAGCTACACGAGTGAGTGGGGTTGGTGTTGGATTTTCTGGTAGTTTAAAAGCAATGAGTATTTATTTCTGGTTCCCTGTAGTTATGTCAATAGGCAATTACTATCAGGAATGGTACACTTCACTTTAAACACAAGCATATATAAAGAAAAATAAATGAATTGTTACTGGTATAGGAAAATAAGCACAACTTTTCTGATATCGATTCCGATATTCTTAAATTCTCAGATTTTTCTGATCCGTTAATAATGCCAGCGCTAATATATATATATATATATATATATATATATATATATATATATATATATATATATATATATATATATATATATATAAATAAATTCAATATGGCGTAATGGAAAAATATAAAGGTAACCGTAGCTTCTCCTCCAATTTACGGATTTACAACAGGTCAAAAACATTTCAATTCCTTTTGACGGATTGGTTGTTGCTATTTCTTCTGATGAGTTAAGGGCATAATAAATTAACTAACTGATATAATAA
>NC_136496.1:23312650-23390150 GCF_053919585.1 Euprymna scolopes | reverse complement strand
TTTGGTTCTCCTAGAAAGGTTGCCTTCACGAGAACTTACGGGAGCCCTCTCCACCCCAACACATATATACATACACACAAATATACACGGTGCTAGTTGGCCGTTGACCCCGAAAAAGGGTCCATTCGCCCTTTGAAAGGCCTTGTGTTTAATCCTTCAGGGAGACTAGCCGCCCCCTCACCAAACAAGTCTGGTGGGGGAACCAGTTTAGTCGCCGGTGACCCGATCATGAGGCAGGTAGGACTGGGTTACATGGTACCAGTAGCATATGACATGACCTGACCATAATATACATACATACATACATGCATACATACATACATGCACCCCAAACAAACACCCATATTTATATATATGTATATATTTGTATGTGCGTATATATATATATATATATATATATATATATATAAAGAGAGAGAGAGAGAGAGAGAGAGAGAGAGAGAAAGAGAAAAAAAGACAGAGAGGGACAGAGAAATACTAGGGGCCTCACAATCCAGGTATTATCCTCGATTTGAAATAAAATTACCGACATTTTTCTAAATTCTTGATTCTGATTTTAAAATCGCTACGAAAAAGTAGCTTTCCAGTTGGAATTATAATGGGAAGTTACTTGATTTGTTTTTGTTAGAGTCAAAAATTCAGCTCATATAATCACCATTTCTATACTCCCCAATCTCCCCTTTTTTATTATCAATACCGATTATTGGTTACAACACTAATATATATATATATATATATATATATATATATATATATATATATATATATATATATACTGAGTAGTTGCACCACAATGACTTAACAAGAAAATCAGTTTGCAGTCACATTTTTCTATATTGCCTTCTTTACTCTCTTATGCCAGTTTAGTAATGCATAATAACAATATTATATTCTACTTATAAAGATGCTCTTTACAACGGATCTTATGTTAATATAGAAGAGACGAATTTTCAATATAGAAAAAAAGTAAGTTGATGTGGAAAGTTGAGAAGAACGTCAAATCAAAAACAGTAAAAGTCACAAAGAATGACAAAAAGAAAAAACAATAAAAGAAAAATGACACCATGTTTGTAGATGTTCAGACTTTTATCTTAGATTTGACTAGCAAAGTTAATATCATCCAAACTTAACTAAAGAAAATGTTAAAATGTGATTTTACTGGTATCCGATTATCAGGTACACATATTTCTTATTGCTTGGAAGATGCGCTTAAAACTGTAATGAAAAAAAATAGTATATCAAATAGACGTATCCATTAAAACTATATTAGAATATTCGCCTTATAATATAAACTTTTAAATAATCAGGAGACGATATATATATATATATATATATATATATATATATATATATATATATATATATATATATATAAACATATCTCCCTCTTTCTCTTTCTCCCTCTCTCTGTCCCTGCATCTCTTTCTCTCTCTCTTTCTCTCTCTCTCTATCGGGAACATTTTTACGTATGCTCTAAATTTATCATTAAAATCCATTTAAATTATATTAGAATATTCGCCTTATAATAAAAAGTTTTATATATATATATATATATATATATATATATATATATATGTGTGTGTAACTATTTCATTTACTCACATAAAATTAATATACTAAAGTATAAATCTATGCGTAAATTTAAAGTATTTACTTCAAAAATGCTCAATACGTCGGTAGAGCTAGTTAATAAGTTATAAAACATATATGCCGATTAAGCTATACTGAATATTCCGCGTTTCATTCACTCTAAGACACCGCAAGCTTACTGTACGCGGAATATTCAGTGTAGCTTAATCGCTATATATATTTTATAACTTGCTATATATATATATATATATATATATATATATATATATATATATATATATATATATATATATTTATATATATAAACATATCTCCCTCTTTCTCTTTCTCTGTCTCTGTCTCTCTTACTTTCTCTCTCTCTCTCTATATATATATATATATATAGATATATATATATATATATATATATATATATAATGTATCAATCCATTTATTACAGATTAGTAAAATATCAATATTCCACTAAATAAACGTCACAAATAATGAAAATTTTACCATCAATGGGACGCTTTTAGGTTAGTTATTTCCCAAAGTTTTATTCGAATTCATGCTACATTCACGAAGTTATGGTATTTTAATCATGATCAAGCAAATTATACTGTTCATCGCTTTATTTAAGATCTCTTAAAATTCCAAAAAAGCAGGCGGTTAAAGGTTATCGAAAAGCAAAGGATAGTTGCTGGACTCGTAGAAGGATTGTCCATCGAAGATTTAGCCACGGAGCTGGAAAGGGATCCAGGAATGTTGAAAAACCCGAACACCAAATCTCCCAAAATAAGGGCACCAGGACAAATCTTCCAGATCGTGATATTCGAACCGAAACATAAACAGCACATGTGCTTCCATTTTTGAAAAAGCTGGGATTCCTGGAAGATCCAGGCAGGTCGGATACAATGTGGTCAATGAGACTGCAAAGAACATCATACATCTTCAATACATCTATAAAAGTGAAAATGTCTGTCCACCTTTTTTCTATGGTAGTTAAGGAAGACTATTATACAGAAAGGCATTACTTTACATATTCACACTTTTATATATATATACATATGCACATAACCTTATGAAGAGTACATAGGGCCCGACGAAAGCCGGGCGGAACTGCTAGCATATCTATGAAAGTGAACGTGTCTGTGTATCTGTGCATCTGTGTATCTGTGTGCCTGCGTGTCTGTGTGTGTACATTTCTCTATGCAATAACTCTGTCAATTGCAAGTCTACAGACTTGGAATTCGATATACAGGGTACTGAGATTTGGAAAAATCTTTGGAATGCGTTTTCGACCAGAAATGGGGCTGTTAGGCGGTCAAGGTTCAATGATTTGACCTTTGAGAACTCTTCCAAACTGCTCCGGCAATTTTGGGTACAACCAATTGAAATTTCAGACATAGATTCCTAGGACATCGAGCTAACTTAATAACTTGATTTGAGCAAACAACATAAGGAAAAACGAATAGTTTCAGGACAGAAGGACATGAAAATGGATTTCCAACATGACCTATTTAGGGATAAGGCCCATGCTATTCTTGACGGTGCGGATAAATGGACCAAACTTCTAACCCGAACGGAACTCCGACCCGTTACAGAGTCCATCGCCAACAAGAATATGGAGGCGTCATGTTTTGTGAAGGGAGCATGGAGGATAAGTTGGTTGGACCATGCCGAGTGCCAGAAGGTGTAAAGCTTACCCGCAATGCGTACATGCCGTTTTTAGATAATCATTTGTCGTCATCACTAGATGACCTACTATTGTCACGTCGCTTTCAGATGATTTTTATACACCTCAATTGGCTTCTTCGGAGGGACAAAACGTCCTTTTAACTTATTTAAAAAATTGTGGATATGTCGATAAATAATTAATTTATATGAGACTTATACCTAGGATATGCTTTTGTGTATTATTCTTTGACAGAAAAGTATAATAAAAAGTAAAGTTCGCAAGATAAGACTTTGTATTTCTACCTTAAAACAACATTTTAAGAGACCTGCTATAAAGCGATTGACAGTGGAAATTCATCGATAAAGTATAAAATGTCATAACTCCGTGAATATCGCATGAATTTGAATAAAATATTTGGAAAAAAACTAACCTTAAAGAGTCGTTTGATAGCATAACTTTCATTTTGTTGTTACGTATATTTTGTAAAATATTGATAATTAACTAATCTGCAATAAAGCGGTTGACAGTTTATATTAATTCAAATAAGAGTAATATATATTGTATAAAATACATATAAAAGAATGTAAAAATATACATCTTAAATGGTTTTCATGAATGTTAAAGCATTTTTGCAAGGTAAGCCTAAATTAGGCGCTTAATCTCATAACTCGATAAGCGCCACAAAGAAAAAAAAAGGAGAAAAACGTTGTTAAAGGTAAGCGACTTTCAAAATGCCACTGATTCTGAACCGCGAGAGATATTCAAGTGAGGTGTTCTTTATTGTGTTGCTTAAAGCATCATCGTTTTTGTTAGCCTGCTTTCGTGAAGGAATGCCAAGGTATTTTGCTAGATAAATTCGTTAACCACATTTTTACTTCTTCTCCATGACAACAACGAATCGGCGCAGTAGTAAACATTGTGTTCACATTCAATGTTATACCAAACGACAAAAAGCGGATATTTTTGACAGAAAATAGGCAAGTGCATGTACTTACACGCAAACCTATAATAAATATTTTCACGATAAAAACATTAGAACAACGTTAATGTAATGAGGCGAGCTACTGTTGTACTGAACATCATCTAAAACACTTTTGTTTTTGTTTTTTTTATTTTTATGAAAAAGAATATAATTATTAAAACACAAAACAATTTAACTCTATTAGAATAAAAAGAATAATAAAATAAAGCAATAATGATAATAATAATAATAATAATAATAATAATAATAATAATAATACTATTAATAATAATAATAATAATAATAAGAAGAAGAAGAAGAAGAAGAAGAAGAAGAAGAACATACAGTAATTTTACAGATTTGAGACACTGATGCTGTCAGCCAGATGACTGCTAATAATACTACAGGTGACATCGAACGTATACAAAGCCCGATTATCCATGTTTTAACCTGAGGCCATTGTCGCTGGTTACTTATCAAGTTTCAAACATTGGCAGAGATTAATGTTAAAACCCAAGGGACATTTCATTGTAAAATGGATGTAATCACCTTATTCGATAAGCGGGTGGGCTACTGTGGTGGGTATACTGTGCATTAGTTCATGTCCACCCATGTTTCGGTCTGAATTCGATTATAACTATTTTTGTGCTTGTTAGAGGAGGCTAAGTTGAATAAAACTTACTTGATATTTTGCCGTGATGACGCTTCCGTTATGAAATTCAGCGCCTCAATTAACTCTCTGATGCCTTCATGGCATTAGTTATAGTATTTTACAATAGATAAGGGTTATGAAAATTATTTAATAAAATCAACAATAATATAGTAGGATTGCTTTAGGTAAACAAATACAATAGCTTTACTACTGCCGCGGTTGCTACTGCTACTAAAGGAAATATAATAATTTAATAATAAAAAAGTGAAGTTAAAGTTAATATATCCAATAGATATAGAATCTAGTTACTTTGCAATGGACAATAAAATGGTCTTTTAATATGCTTAATTTTAAGTCATCTTCGTGGAAATATACCGTCGCCGGCATGTTTTTGTATTGTTTTAGAAAAAGCGCGAACTCGAACGAGTAGAAAAATATATTTTTCACGTAGATTTCGGTGTGCTTTAAAAGAATATGATAACCGTTTCCGTCGAAATTTACCGTTTAAATCTCTGAACGCTGCGACTATATTCTGCCATTTCACTGCCGCCGTTTACGCTACGCACAAACGTGTTTTCTTACATGATGCGTGTGGACGAGCTTAGTAAAGTGACTTGTCACATCGCGGAGGAATCGTCAGCGGACAATTGAAATAACAAAAAAGTTTTTAAAAAATGAACTATAATTTTTTGTGTTACGTAGTTTTTAATGTTTTTTAATTGATCTAATAATTGAGTTTTCACGAGCGGTTTACAAAAACATATTTTTATGTTTTTTGGGTTTTTGGATTTTTTTTTAATGTGTATTAAATTATAGGACTTTTACAGCTTAGCAGGTGATTCTGCAGTTTAATTAACGTTTTTTTTCCCTGTAAGTAACGCGCTGACATTTATCGAGGTGTTTAACATTTCACAAAAATTCGGGACCGGGGTAGGTTTTCTGGCGTGTTGTCACCTATGCTCTGAAAAGGTAAATGCTTTTTTTCATTGAGTTAAGTAAACCGTTCCAATTTTAAGATGCACTTATTGAATATATACATTACATGCTCTTCTTGCAGAGCGTTGGCTTTACAAATTCCACTAGCTGGACGCCCGGCGTTGCGCCGTAGCGCAATACACTTAGACATGATATTTTAATTTATGAAGATTGCGTATGTATTATTTCAGAGTAAACCCTATATTTAATATTATATATTGTGAGGAATAATTTGACCGTGTACTAATTCGAAAAAATAATAATGATAATGTCGTACATCTAATTCCGTCTGTGTTTGTTAACAATACCACGTCAGCTGATATTTGGGTTTGACAATCTTTAAAATAGTCTTTGTTCTCTTCTAGATTAAGAAGAACAATGTTTACATACATACATACATACATACATTTAAACAGACAAGTGAGATTTATATAATCGATGTTGGCAACCAGCAGGAAACTTCATCCAAAGTACCCGATATGCTTCTAGAATGTATTCGGACGGAAAAATATCGGAGAAACCAATGCCAACAAGATAATCTTCGGATTTATTTATATGATGATAGTATTAAAATAAAATCAGTCGGGTCGAGATCATCGTTGAGGTGGTCTGTTCCTTGTTGCACTGAGGAATGATCATATGCAATTCTAAATGGTTCACCGTCCCTGGGCGTTGCCTCCTATTTGAGAAAGCCATTTTCATGCTAATCACTTAAAGCTCCCTTACCTTACAGAGTTACACAAGCAATTTTTGTCCGGTCGTTCAATACACGTATACATGTTATTTTAATTTATTCAGAGTGCGTATGTATTATTACAGAATCAATTCTCTATTTAATATCATATATTACGTGGAATAATTTACCCGGTGTATTAATTCGAAAAATAAAATAAAATAATGTCGTTCATCACATTCTGCCTGTTTTTGTTAACAATATCACGTCAGCTGATATTTGGACTTGACGATCTTAAAATTGTCTTTATTCTCCTGTAGATTAAAAATAATTTTTACAGTTTGCTAGAGACCGCAAATGTAAAATCTTTTGAACTTTGACCCCTTGGCAGCCAAATTGTCGGCCCAAAACCATAAAAAAGTTATGCTCTATATTTGAAAACACTTTATGTAAAGTTCTTAATATTTTGAACAAAAATTGGCTGAGTACGTTACTAGAGAACGCAAAATCAATTTTTAAAAAAATGGATTCCAATTTCGTCCACTTAGCATGTATTATTTTTTGCTCGATTAAAACTATTAAGTTTGATTCCTGTCCCAAGTACCAATATGCAGTGGTAGTAGGAAGGCAGGCTCAAATCCGTACCGCGAAGGAGGAAAAGAATGGGGGAAATACACGATGTCTTTGCTGTTACGACCACCGTCAAACCGAAAGTGACGTAGCTTAATTAAGGCTTGACAATCGAAAAGTGACTTTCAAAAATATCGTCGAAAAAAGCAACCCTCCCTGTAGAAAAGTGTACAGTTGAGGGTGAAGAAATTAATGTTTTTTTGCCAATTTTTCGGTATTTGTACTCTAAAGGGTCGAACGTCAAGACAATACGGATCTTGTGAAATCTGTCGCCTCTATCGGAAGTTTAAGGCATACATGCAAACATACATACATACATTTACATATTTTTGCTCAAATTTTCGACCCAAACCGATTCAAAAGCCTGCCCTATTCATGAATACGCTTTATGTAAAATTTCAAATGTTTAGACCAGTAATTTTCTGAGTAATTTGGTTAAAAGATTGACCCCTATTATGATCTCTCAAAGTTTATTGTTTGGGGCTCAAATCAAGTTAATAAGATAGATCCATGTCCAAGGAATCTATATCTAAAATTTCAAATGTTTATACCAAAAATTAGCGGGGAAGTTTGGTAGAGTTTTAAAATGTCAAATCGTTGCATTTGACCCCTTGACAGCTAAATTTCTGGTCGAAAACGGATTACAAGGATTTCCACAAATCAGATTCCGAAAAGAGAAGATGACTTTAAAAAATATCGGCGAAAAAAGCGACCCCTCTATAGAAAAGTGCCGAGTCGAAAGTGAAGATCTTTTAGCCAATCCTTCGATATTTGTCGTCTGAAAGGTCGAACATCAAAACAATACTGATCTTGGTAAAATCTGTTTCCTCTGTCGAAAGTTTTAGGCAGACATGAAAACATACATACATGCATACATACACATATACATACATACATTTATATATTGGTAACTAAACATTTTCAACGCAAACCGATTAAAAAGCTTGCCCTATCTCTGAATACCCGTTATGTCGAATTTCTAATGTTTAGATCAGAAATCGTCTAAGTAAGTTGATAGAGACCTCAGAGGTCACAATTTTTTAAAGACTTTGACCCCTATTATGACCGCTTAACATTCATTGTTTTGGGCTCACATCAAGTTAATAAGTTAGATCCATGTCTAAGGAAACTATATCTTAAATTTCAATTGTTTAGACCCAAAATTGTCCGAGGAGTTTGATAGAATTCTCAAAAGTCAAATCGTTGAACTTTAACTTTTGGCTGAAAACGGATGAAAAATATTTTCCCAAATCTCAGTACTCTGTATATCAAATTTCGAGTCTGTAGGCTTAAAATTGAAGGAGTTATAACGTAAGGAAATGTACAAAGACACACAGACAGACACACATACACGCTCTTATATACCCGCTTATTTAAGAATTAAATTTATAAACAGTTAACTACTTTTCCAGGAAAAAAGTGGTATTTTGGTCTACAGTGATCGCGAAAATTTGTCGTTCGTTCATTATAAACAGTTTTTTTATGAGCTTTATGGTTTTATAGTATTTATTTTCACTTGAATATCATTGTGGTTTGCGGTTAAACCGAAAAAAAAAAAAGCTAATCGGGAGTTATCTTAAGTGAATGTTCAGTGGCCTTCGGGACAAGATCAAAGTGTAGTATCTGTTCCGGCAGATGCTGCACTTAAGATGATTTGTACCAGTCAATGGAGGGGAAACCCTCTATACTGGGACAATTATTATTTTTGGTAACCAGAGTGCCCCCTTTTTGCCTACTTTTAGGGGAGCTGGTTTTTACCTCACATTAAAAACGGCCTTGTGCCTAATTTGCTCAGTGGGGGAGCAAATAAATACCATCTTAAGTGAATGTTCAAAAGAATATGCAAATAAGCTAGATATTTTTAGGATTAATGCAATTCAACTCCCCATATGTAATCAGTTTTTTAAAATAGTCAACCATATAGGAGGCTGTATGTGACCACACACACACACACACACACACACACACGCACACATTCAGCTTTATATTATATATATATATATATATATATATATATATATATATATATATATTAGCAGGGCGCACGGCATTGCCTAGTTGTAAAATTGTAAAATACGTTTAAATATGATATTTTGATTGATTCAGATTTCGTAATAATTGCTATATTATATCGGAGCCAATATATAGCATTTATTCAAAAATTAAAAATTTCAAAACAAATGACGCCACAACCGGGAATCGAAAACAAAACGTTTAGCAAACGATTTACTCTTTCCTTTGAAGCGTATGCCTGAGCTATGAGGACATGTTTGCTGCAAGGCTTAAAATTGCAACATGAACCAATAGCTATTACTTTACGCATGCATATTCGTAAGGTTGCCTTTTAACTATCACCTGGCAAATATCAAGTTATTTTTTTAATTTCACACTTTTTCACCGATTTTCCCCGGCTAAAACCCAAAGATAATGTTTCACATGTGTTCGAATACCCTATATATAAAGTTTCATGTTATAGACAAAAAGCTGACAGAGGATTTTAGTAGGATTTTTTTTAAAAACTATATATGGGCATACATATATATATATATATATATATATATATATATATAGAGAGAGAGAGAGAGAGAGAGAAAGAGGTTTGTGTTTATTATAACCTTTTTAAGCAAATATTATGAAATTATAAATGATATAAAATATCTGCATGACTATAATTATGCGTAATAGTTAACAAAAGATGATTATTCTATGAGAACCCCCAAAAAGTAATAGGAAAATAATTTAAATGAATGTTTAAAAGAATATGCAAATTATCTAGATCTTTTTCAGAGTAATGCAATTCAACTCCCCATATATAACAAAGATGCATTTCCTTTGATAATAGATAGAAAACAGAGGTTTTAATATGAATACTAATACACACAAAAATAAAAGAAATTCCTGGGAGTATAGATAGATTTATAATCATATTAAGCGCACCTTTTTCTATTTGTTTATAATTCTCATAATAATAATAATAATAATAATAATAATAATAATAATACTTATTATTGTTTCCCCTTTTGTATTTTTCTTCTTTTCTCCAAGTACTTTGTCTAAAGTTTCAATAAATTATTCTTAAAAAAAATTGGACTGAGAAGGTATGTAACGAAGTCAGGGACAAGTATGTAGACGCTGCGGTATCTCGACGTATGGAAGTAACCAAGCCGTGACGAATGTTGACCTCACACGAAGTAAAGAGGGGAAGGAAAAAGAGAGAAAGAGAGAGAGGGAGAGAGAGAGAGAGTTAGAGTCACGCGATGTGTGAAATAAATAAGTAAATGAGGTTGCAGATTTTGTAAGCCATGTGGCAACCGAGAAAAACAATAAAATAAAAACAATATACAACCGGGGTTTTGAAAGTTCCGTTAACAAATTCCCTTTTCAAAACTAAACAAATAGTCGAATTTAATTTGCTAATGTTCTTTGCGATTATCTCTACCGAGAACCTGCTCAGTCTGAGTGAAAATATAACGACCAGGTTACATAACGGGGTTTATTATTATTGCTTCTTTACAAAGCAAAGTTGACTAACTGTTTATGTTACGTACTTTTAAATGGGTGTACATACATGCTGAAAACTGTTATTTTATATAATGGATACTTATTCGTTTTCTTTTTTCAAGCAGAAATGTGAAATATAAAATAAGCAAAAACTTACTTTAAATTTAAAGTATGTGATTATTTGATTTCTAGGTAGTTCAGTGATAAACGACACGGACAACTAACCTTAGTGTTGCAGATTCGAATCGAGTTCATTCAAGAAAAATCACTTTCACTTAGGATGTTGGCTAACTTTACTTGGTCTCAAAGGGAGGAATCTGAAGTTTTTTTTTTAAGAAATAATCCTGACTATAAAAATATCGCGGAAAAAAATGACAACAACAGTATCTTGAGTTCAGCTAATATGTAAAAGTGTGTGTGTGTGTGTGTGTGTCTGTCTGTCTGTCTGTCTGTCTGTCACTGTATTTTCAAACTATATCACTTCCGGAACTAAAAGGCACAGAGCGGGCCTCAAATGACTGGACTAATATGGGCCTTTCTCTTATGGGTCTTAAGCTGGTTAAAAATTTTAAGGGGGCCAAAAATCGGTCAAAACTGAAGAAAAATCTTCATAAATTTTGTACATTAACTTTAATTTATATTAAATTAGTCCATATGCGTGTTATGTTGGTACATTGGAAACATCACCAGCTTTGGATTCTGCAGATTTCCTTCCTGTTTCGGTTATAGCTGATAGCACTCTAATAGTTTTTTTTTTTTTTTTTACTTTTGAAATCACGACGATAATAATTAATACGACCTCTGGGCAACTTAAAGTATCATATTTTAAGCGTATTTTACGACCGGGCAAAGCCGGGATCCCCCCTCCCGCAAATACACTATAATGATAATAATAATTTGTTTTCCAATAAAATCTAAAATAAATATTTGTGCTTCTGCTATTTCTCCTTACTGTAGAATCTCTGTAAAGAGTAGTAATACTTAACATGCACTTTAATCACTGCTTGAGGACGTTCCTCCCAAGTGACCAACGACTTACCTGAGGTCATTTACAGAAACCGTTCATACAGAATCGATTTTGGTTTCTGTTAACCATTAAGCCGACTGCACCGCCGGATACGCAAAGATCTTCAGAGAAAACCGACGTTACAGAGAACGAGCGATAGGGTCAGATCGCTAATGGAAACGGATCACAGAAATGTAGGTTTTGAAAGTACGACGCAGCAGGTAGTTTCATTTGAGGAATGATTCAACTTGGAAACTAATCTTTATCCAGACCGACATCAAAGCAAGAATCCCGCGAAGCCGACGGTCAAATTCCCAAAATTGCGTTTTGTCTCTCTTTATCAAAGTATAGAGAGTGTATAACGCTCGCCCACAATTCACCTATGTAATCGAAATGCAATATATATATATATATATATATATATATATATATATATATATATATATATATATATATATATATATATATATATATATATATATATACTTCTTTGACTTACTTGGAATATAAATATATACTTCTTTGTCTTACTTGGAATAATAAAAAATCCTTGATTTGAATAAAGGTTTTTTTTTTAAATTTCATTGAATCACTATATATATATATATATATATATATATATATATATATATATATATATATATATATATATAAGTGAAATTCTCTGTGTGGTTACATTTTTTGCCAAATTACTCGATCAATATTCAGTCTACAGTCTCTAGATTTGTATAAGGGGTATTGGGATTTGGGAACATCTTTTTCATCGGGTTTCGACAAAAAATTTGACCAAAGTTCAAAAGTTTGACATTTGAAACCTCTACCAAACTCTTTTGCCAAATTGATCCCTGTGGTCTCTACCAAATTATTCAGACAACTTTGAGTCTAAATATTTGAAACTTTACATAAAGTGTATTCAGACAAAGGGCAAGCATTTTAATCGATTTTTAGCCGAAAATTTCAATGACAATAGGGTTAGTTAAAAGACTTGACCTTTGTGGTCTGAGACCAACATCCCTGCCAATTGTGGGTCTAATAATTTGATAATATACATAATACTATGTATTGAGCACTGTTGAAGTAAATACTAAAAGTTTTCGGATTAAATTACATTAAATTATAGTATATTAATTCATGTGATTAAATGAAGTAGTTACACACACACACTTATATATATATATATATATATATATATATATATATATATATATATGTGGGTGTATATGTATGTGTGTGTTTGTGTGTATGTGTATGTGCGCAGAGGGTTCAGTTCCTATTTAACAGATTATGGATACCCATTTTGCATGGAATTCTTCCTGCGGCAGTTGTGTAATCACCAACCACATTTCTAATTCATATACATTGTTTTATTCCAGTTGTAAGTGGATGTTCAAGAGAATTCAACAATAGTCGAGAGAAGCGGATAGTACATGCACAGCGTAGTATTCACAAAATTGTCACCGATCTTGTACTGCATTATATAAACGCAGTATTCCTATATATATATATATATATATATATATATATATATATATATATATATATATATATGAGCAAACAGTGAAGATCTTACTCGAAAACAAAAAAAGTGAAGCAGAGGGAATATGGTAAAGAAAAAAGTGATTACACATGAATGGATAGTTTGGTGGAAGATAAAAAATCCAGTGGCGGTAAAATCCAAATGTAAAACTTCAAGAAAGTTAAAAGAATTTTCATTTGTACAAGTAAAATCCAAGGAAATCCCGTAATTGGAAGAACATGGTCCATAATAATCCAAAGGCAGAAACCAAAGGAATAATTCACAAAAATGTGTACAAGGAAAAAAAAGGAAAGATTCCAATAATATTAATAAAAGAAAAATAAGATGCTTTTCACTCTACTTCCGAGACATAAATATAAATAATAAAGATCTGGGAAGAAAAAAAGATGATTAAGTTAAATATAAAATATAAAATACAGGGAAACAAAAGTCAAAATGACCCAGACAGGAAATATTAAAGGTGCGAAAAAATATATATGACAATATAATATAGGTCAACTGAAAGGTAGAGGTCATCACTTATAAAATGTCAGCAAGAGTCGTTAAACGACCCAAAAAGGAAAATAAAAATAAATAAATAAATAAATAATAAATGTAGAGAAAATAAAGAATAAATGAATAAATAAATAAAATATATAAAAAAATAAAATATAAAATAAACTAAAATAAGAATAAAAATAAAAAATAAAAAGTATTTAAGGGGAGAGGAGCCGGTATCTGCAAATTCAGGGAAAAAAAGAAAAAAAGTAAGTACATGCATATAGTAAAATGAAAGTGTGGGTAGATTGATATATTAGATAGATATGGAAGTTTAAAGAATAAATCAGAAAATGCAGACAAAAATCGGCCATGCAAAGAAGAAATAAAGAATTAAAATAAAGGATTATTAAATTATAAAATATTAAGAAGTATGTCGAAAAAACGATAAAGTTAAAGAAAAATCTTTATATCTATATAAGGGTAAAAGTAATAACTATGTAATTTCAAAATTGCCATAATTAAATTTGGACTTATGTTTATAGAAAGAGATCAGTTCATTTTTAGAATTTATTATATTGTTACTTTGAGAGGAAGTTATTATAGTTATAGCTTCCGTTGTGCAGAGGCGACATGATTTAGAGGCTGGAGTATAAGACAACTTTTTTTTCTTTAATAGTCCATTTGATTGAGGAGGGAGCATTGTTAGAGTAAAGTTTATTAATTAAAGTTGTTAGAGAAGTTCCTTGGTTATTATTGGAATTATGGTTGTTAAAAGAAGACATGTGGTTTGATATTATTTTCTTAATAAATGGTGAAGTAGCGCCGATATATGTATGCACTTTATTAAAAGCTCGAGGTCTGGTATTAATATTAATTATTGATTGTTATTAGTAAAATAGTTTGAATTTTGTTCATAGTGTTCAACAAATGGTGGGACAATGTCAGTATAAGGACTATTTTGGAGGGGATAATGAGTGTTGTTAGTGTTAGGATGGCTGTTAGGAGAAATATTATTATTCTCATTAATATTATTTTTATTATTATTATTATTATTATTATTATTATTATCAATATTATTACTAGTTGTATGATTGTAGATGGAAGGGGTGCTCGATTTGTATTGGATTAGTAACTATATCAAATGGGGATGGGAAGAAGAATAACTTGAAGGCGAAATATTAGTGTCTGTTATGGGAGGATTGCGTGGGAGCTCAGTAATAGTGCAAGAATATATAACATCTTTATGGATGCAATAAGATATAACATCTTTATGGATGTAATCATTATTGAGTGGGCAAAGATGTTTGTTATTACAATTACAGTTAGTTTTGGGTTTAATTGGGAAAGGTTTTGGGGGGGGCTGATTAAAATTTTTTGCTTATATATATATATATATATATATATATATATATATATATATATATATGACGGACCCAGTAGATATTCCCAGATCATCCGTCTAAGAAAAGTAAAACTCTAAAACTAAACCAAAGGAGAGGGAGACATCTTCAGTCTTGAATGACAACCTTCCTAGAGCCGGTGACTCAAACAAATTACGGATTCGCAAACCTAAACTGCTTAAGGAGTAGATAGGCTCTGTCTATCGCCTGGCTAATCATACTCCTTCTCTGCCTATTAGTCAGGCGCAGAGACGCTATCACAATAATTCGACAGAAACCCTCAGTGGTAGATCTTGTTTCTTGTCTAGGGCAATGAACGTCGTTTTCCCCCCTCCCGACACATACCATCCCTTAAAACTGGGCAACTGGGATGCTTGAGTACCACATATGCCTGTGCAATTAGATTGGGGTGACCTTCTTCTGATGGGTTGAGGGTACCGGATTGGCATTTCCTCGGTGCTGTTTCCGACTGGTAGTACAGGACCCTAACACTTTTGTAGCGCTTAGAGCGGCTGCTCCATCAACAGTTGTATAATATCGGGTTGTTTGTAGTGCCATGTTGCGCATGGAAAGGGAACCTGCACTCATCTCCGGTGGACTTTCCTTAGCCTACAATCCTAGTTGAAGAAAGGTCAGCTGATGGTCTACTTGTGTTGCATGTCTGATACTCTGCATAACCTCTTGTTTAGCTCCCCCTTACCTAAACTTAAACTCTTTAAAAAATATGATGAAAGTACAACTTTAAACTATGCTTAAACCACGATTAGGGTCAAACCAAATCCAACTTACCTCCTCCCTTGAGGCTTGCATTCACGAACATCCGTGGGCTTAGACATAATTTAGCTTATGTTGAAACATTTCTCCTAACAAATACTCCGGATATCTTAGCACTAAGTGCAACTAACCTACTATCCTCCATCCCCTCTAATTACTTTAACATGCCTGGATATCTCCTACTCTGCCGTCAGGAGTCTGACAGACATATGCACGGACCTTGGGTTTACATTCGTAATACCCTTCCCCTGACTAGAGAAACAAATCTAGAATCGGACGATCAAGCCATTATGTGCTTTAGACTAAACATGCAACATAACATTAGCGACTTTTATATTCTCTACCGCTCTCCCTCGACCCAGGACAGCACCATAATAAACAAAGTTTCTGACAGCATAGACACAGCACTCTCCCTGGACACTAGCGCACAAGTACATGTATTTGGTGACTTTAATGTCCACGACAAAACTGGCTTGGATTCTCTACTTACACAAACGCAACGGGCAACACAACACATCGTTTCTCTATATCTCACTCCCTATCACAAAAAGTTACGTTTCCAACCCGTTTAACTGACCAGGAAGAACAACACGCATCACTTCTAAATCTATTTTTGACCACAGTTCCAGATGATGGTATAACGAATGCCGACAGCCTGCTTAAGAACGCTGGTCATGCAGTGATAATGGTTGAAATCGCCCTATACTCTAGAGTTAAAACTGAAGAGCCAGTGCTCAAAACAACGAGATAGTATAAAAAGGCTGACTGGGAAGCCATCAGAGATTCCCCATGGAGAAATATTGTTTCTCTTCCTGCTGAACAGTGCGCAAGTGACCACTGAATGGGTCAAAACTGCAATTGAAGCACATGTTCCCATGCGGAAATTTTATAGCAAGCCCCACTCTCCCTAATGGTTTACTTCTACTTGCGCAACTGCCATTACTCAAAGGTAGCATGCATACCGCAGATTTAACCGACATAAGTCCAGTTCAAATAGACAGAAGGATATAGAAGCTAGAAGTTATGTTAAGAAAGAAATAGCGAGAGCTAAGATAGAATTTACTGAAACCACTAAAAAACGCATCGAAGCACAAGAATTAGAAACTCGTGACTTTTGGAAAATCTTTAACAGTGTAGTAAATAATGGGAAATCAACAATTCCCCCACTAACTAACAATCACGAGGTTGTCTGCTCTGCATGGTTGGCAGTCGGTTTCCCTCAAACTCCACACCAGACCCTCTCAATTACCCTGACATTTCTATGCGGACAGACGCAACGCAAGACGATCTGAAAATTACCCCTGCTCAGGTGCATGCTATCATAAAAACCTTTGCACTTCAAAAGCATGTGGACCCGATCTCATTCTAGCTGTTCAGCCGAAGTAGCTCCAGTTCTCTCCAAACTCTACAACAGAGTATTATTAAATCTTGCTTCCGGGCTGTTTGAAAACTGCGGTACCAGTATTCAAGAATTTTGGCGAAAAGTACTGACCCATCAAATTATCGCCTCATTAGCATCCTTCCACTTTTTTGTTAAAATATTTAAGACCTTAATTAACCATTCTCTACTTCATCACCTAACAGATGCTAAACTTCTGACTGACACAAAATATGGATTTAGACAAGCCCGTTCCACAGCAGACATCCTAACTGTAATCTCTGAACGTATATACCATTCACTGTACAAAGCGGGGAAGGGCAGAGTGTTAACTCAAGATATATGTAAGGCTTTTGACAGGGTATGGCGTGAGGTTTTCCTCAGGAAAATTAGATCATACGGTATCACTGATAGAATAATGAACATAATTAAATCCTTCCTGGATAAGAGAAAAATCCAGGCTGTCCTCGACGGTCGTACATCTAAACAATATGATATACATGCAGGAGTGCCACAAGGGTCTATCCTTGGACCTCTGTTGTTCCTAATATTCATAAATAACCTCTCCGACAAAACTGCCTCTGAGATGGGCATATATGCTGATGACACCACACTTTATAACAGGCACAACAGGAAAACAAATGAACACATATCTAAAGAAATGGCAGAAACACTAGAGGGCGACCTCTGATCTGTAGTGGAATAGGGACAAAAATGGATGTTCACATTCAATGCCGATAAGACTAAACTCGTTTCCTTCAATAATTACAAGAAACCTTCTCTACCACCAATAGCAATGGCCAATAACTCTTTATCTGAGAGTACATCTTTCAAACTCCTTAGCCAAACGTTCACAGAAAACATGAGTGGGAACAATTACATTGAAAGCATTTCCCGGACCGCTGCGAAGAATTTAAGCTCTCTCTACCGTGCTAGAAACCTATTAACACTCGAAAGTATCCTGTACCTCTATAAGCCCACTATTCTCCCATGTATGCAGTATTGCTCTCGCTCCTAGACAAGGTTCAAAAGAGAGTCGCCAATCTGATAGGCCCTGGACTGGCATCTAAGCTTCAGCCTCTGTCCAATCGACGAAATGTTGCATCCCTCTGCCTGTGCTACAAGGCTTTTAATGATGAATGCTTTGACGAACTGCAAGCACTTGTGCCTCCAAGACGTAAACACCCTTGACAAACCCGACAGGCAGCTAAATGCCACCCTCACACAGTAGATATCCCGAGATGTAAAAGATATTTCTTCCCCAGAACCGCTAGACTTTGGAATTCCATTCCAGGTCCCTGCTTCCCCAAGTGTATTGACGTGCAGAAGTTCAAGTTGGGAAAATCTTTTTAATCGGTTTTCGGCTAGAAATTTGGCGGTAAAGAGGTCAAAGTTCGACTATTTGATCTTTGAGAACTCTGCCAAACTTATTTTGGTCTAAACAATTGAAATTTAAGATTTATGTTACTTGGACAATGATCTTACATTTTAATTTGATTTGAGCCCAAAACAGTAAATATTAAGATTAAAATGATTGGGGTAAAAGTTTTAAAAAAAATTGGCCTCTGCGGTCTCTAGCAAATTACTCAACCAATTTGTTGTCTAAACATTTGATATTTTACATAAAGTGTATTCAGACATAGGGAAAGCTTTATAATCGTTTTTTTTTTCTGCAAATTTGGCTTTCAATGGGTCAAAGTTCTCAATAATTTTACAAACTATTATGTCAATTTGTTATAAAGGTTATTCAGACATGCAACAAGATTTCCAATCAGTTTTTAGGTTGAACATTTGTCTGTCAAGATGTCAAAGTTTACAGAGTTGACTTTTGCATATTCTACCAAACTCCTCCGCCATTTCTGGATCTAAACACTTGAAATTTTAGATGTAGGTTACTTGGGTATGAGTCAAACATTTTAATTGAGTTTGAGCCACAAACTATAAATGTTAAGGGGTAAAAATTGGGATGAAATTTTTAAAAAGAACTGATGTTGGCTATCTCTACCAACTTTACTCTGTGCTAGTCTAGGGAGTCTATTGTATAGAAAGGCATTAGCGTACATATCTCACTTTTTTCAATATATGCATATAAGTTATGAACAGTACATAGGGCCCGAGGATAGCCGGGCGTAACTGCTAGTATATATATATATATATATATATATATATATATATATATATATATATATATATCGATTGGTTTTCTAGAAGTAAATTAAATGAAACCCGCCTGATTATTAAAGTGTTTCATGCAGTAAAGCGCTAGTATATATTCTGTTTCTCATTTATACAGCCGGTATCTATAATTTTTGTATAATTAACACATACACACAGCCCCTCTCTGTCACATAGCCCCTCTCTGTCACACACACACTCTCGCTCTCTCTCTCTCTCTCTCTCTCTCTCTATATATATATATATATATATATATATATATATATATATATATATAGAGAGAGAGAGAGAGAGAGAGAGAGAGAGATATCATCCACATACAGTACCGTTTCAGTGTATCATTCATTATTGCGGCTAGAAAAACTCCTTTCCGAAGCCGTGGATTGAGTCCACAACCGTCGAATTGACAGTCGGCAGCTCTCACCATTCGGCTACGAATCAGTGCCGTAAATATTTCGCCTAGAGTGTGAGTTATATCCACAACCTCCCGTCGCACAGTGCTCGAACTATTAGCGTGTTTACAAACAAATTAACAGTGGGCTTCGCTTAATCGCTTTTAAATACGCGTCGGGTGAAAATATATTTACAAAGTGCTCAACCCAAAGAGGGGGGCTTTAATTGTCATCCACATACAGTACTGTTTCGTTGTATCACAATTCATCAGTGCGGCTAGAAAAACTCCTTTCCCAAGCCGTGGATTAAGCCCACTACCGTTGAATTGACAGTCAGCAGCTCTCACCATTCAGCTACGAATCAGTGCCGTAAATATTTCTCCTAGAGTGTGAATTATATCCACAACCTCCCGTCGCACAGTGCTCGAACCATCAGCTTGATTACAAACAAATTAATAGTGGGCTTCGCTTAATCGCTTTTAAATACGCGTCGGGTGAAAATATATTTACAAAGTGCTCACCCCAAAGAGGGGGGGGCTTTAATTGTCATCCACATACAGTACTGTTTCGTTGTATCACAACTCATCAGTGCGGCTAGACAAACACCTTTCCCTAGCCGTGGAGTAAGCCTACAACCGTCGCATTGACAGTCGGCAGCTAACAGTCATTTAAATAAAGAGTGGCTAATATAATCCAGAAAGACTTGAAGAATTCTTTTTTTTTAAGTTATTATTAGGGCTATGACAATATAATATTCTCTTCATTATTCTGACTCTCGAGTATATATCAGGTAATATCTTATATGTTTTACGATAGAGTGGTGTAGTTATACCTTGATTAACTGTGTCTAACTCTGTCATACATTTATTCGAGAGTAAAAACAATGAAAAGCATATTCTCTTGCCATAGCCCTATTTATTATACCCATCTGTAGCGCATATAAAGGGGCATAACGTACTAATTTTAAATCCTAGTATACAATCAGACATGCAATTGCACCGTGGTTCCTTCTCTATTAGAGCACACTCATATCATCATTGCAAATGCACCGATTAAATTAAACATTAATTAAAACTTTTTTCCTTTCAAAATGCTTTGGCGTTATAGTGCATTAAGTTCTTTTAAGTGCATGCGTTTATTTATTTCTTTATTCTATTTTATTTATTATATATTTTTTCGGAGTTTGCAAACTTGGATTTTTCTTTTTAAAATTTTCCCTTCTTATTTAGCAAAGCGAACAGATTAATGCTAATGAATCTAAAAATAATAACCGTCAAAAATTTTGATCGCAGCTGCACGATTAGGATTAACAGCTACTTCCGACGTACAACGTTACAGCAAACACCTGAGTATGCGTTTTTGTGGGTATTTAGTGGATATCATTACAACGTGAATTCAACGACTATTACTTTCTTTATTTCTCTTTCTCAAACTCTTGATCTCTCTTTCTCTCCTTTGCTGACTAATTACACATATGTATATATAGTCTTGCGGCACTAATGAGTTGTGATACAACGAAACAGGACTGTATGTCGATGACAACAAATATTTTAACCCCCCCTCTCTGGGTAGAGCACCGTCGTAAATAAACTTATCTGCTACTTAATTGGCTGAAAAATACGACGGTCACTGTTTGTTTATAAACAAGCTGTTAGAGCACTGTAAAAGTGGTGAACAAATGTTTGTTTAATAGACATTTGGTGATATAATTTACCGGCACCGCTCCCGTGGGTCGATCGGTAGAACTGCTGAGTGTCAAAACGATAGTTCTAGGCCCAATCCTCCGCTTGGGAGAAGTGCTAGTCTAGCAGCACTGATCAGTTTTGATACAACGAAACAGGACTGGATGTCGATGACTACAAATATACGATACGTATATATAACTAATCACAATATATTAATAAAAGAAATGAATGATTACATTAGTAATGTATGAAAAAACTATATATATATATATATATAGTTATGAAAATATATATGGTAATTAAGCTACGAATATTCCTCGTTTAATCCTTGTGAGAATTCGTAAGCCTGGCGAATTCTCACGGAGAAGAATATTATGTGTAGCTTGATTGTTATTTATATTTGTATGACTTTCAACCTAGCTCTAACTATGTATTGAGATCTGTTTAGTCAAATACTTAAAATTTACGCATAAAATTATATCTTTGATTCCTTCAAACGCCATGTTGGACCCGACACAACATTCCCTCCCTGGCTTTCCTTTGCGGACATACGCCATACGAGATGACTTGAAAATCCCCCCTTCCTAGGTACATGGTCTCATAAAAAACCTAGACACTTCAAAAGTACGTGCATCCTATCTCATCCCGGCTGTGTTATTAAAAAAATGGTCCGCTGAGATTGCTCCAGTACTCTCCAGACTTTACAACAAATCCCTTAACGAATCT
This sequence comes from Euprymna scolopes, assembly GCF_053919585.1. Lineage (NCBI taxonomy): Eukaryota > Metazoa > Mollusca > Cephalopoda > Sepiida > Sepiolidae > Euprymna > Euprymna scolopes. The sequence goes on along the minus strand of NC_136496.1, from coordinate 23,367,958 downwards.
TGCTTTCCTGACGGCTGGAAAACCGTTTCTGTAGTACCAGTCTTCAACAATTCTGGCGAAAGAACTGACGCATTATATTACCGCTCCATTAGCATTCCCCATCCTTTTGCCAAAATATTTGAGTTCTTAATAAATCAATCTCTAGTCAATCAAAAAAAAAACCTCCTGACCGACAATCAGTATGGATTTAGGCAACCCCGTTCCACAACAGATATCCTTATTGTAATCTCTGAACGTATATACCGTCCACTGGACAAAACAGGTGAGGCCAGAGCGGTAGCCTTTGAAATATCTAAGGTTTTGACAGGGTATGACACGATAGTCTTCTAAGGAAAAGTAGATCTTATGGTATTACTGGAAGAATACATAAAGTAATTAAATCATTCTTAAGTAAGAGAAAAATCCAAGTTGTCCTCGAGGGTCGTACATCTAAACAATATGATATAAATGCGTGAGTACCTCAGGGGTCTATGCTCTGGCCTTTATTATTCTTGATATTTATAAATGACCTCCCTGATAAAATTGTTTCTGAAATGGGTATATTTGTTGATGACACAACTCTATATAATAGGCACGGGGAAAACTAATGACCATATATCTAAGGAAATGGCAGAAACACTAGAAAATGACCTCCAATCTGTAGTGGAATGGGGACAAAAACGGATGGTCACATTCAATGCTGCCAAGACTAAGCTTGTTTCCTTCAATAATTACAAGAAACCTTCACTACCACCAATAGCAATGGCCAAGCACACATTACCCGAAAGTACTTCCTTTAAGCTCCTCGGCCTTACGTTTACAGGGAACGTGAACTGGAATAGATACATTGAAAGCATTGCCAAGGCTGCTGCAAAGAAGGTGGGATTTCTCTACCGTGCTAGAAAACTACTTACGCCTTAAAGTATCCTGTACCGCTATAAGCCACCATGACCATGTATGGAGTACATGTATGGTTCATCTAGTATTTGTCTCTCTGGACAAGGTTCAAAAGATAGACACGACCTGATAGGTCCGGAATTATCATCTAAGCTTCAGTCTCTCTCCCATTGACTAAATGTGGCATCCCTCTTCCTGTTCTACAAGTGATTTATTGGTAAATGCTCTGACGAACTACAAGCAGTTGTACCCTTTCGACGTGAAAACCCCGACAAACCCGACAAGCAGCTAAATCCCACCCCTTTACAGTAGAGATCCCTAGGTGTAAGAAAACATTCTACTACAATAGTTTCTTCCCCAGAACTGCTAAACTTTTGAACTCCCTTTCGGGATTCGGCTTTCCAAATTGTAATGATATGCAGAATTTCAAGTGCAATGTGAACAGACATCTTGCTACTTATCTCCCTTTATAATGCCCCTGCAACTTATGTCCCCGATAGTAGCTTACTACTTAAAAGCGGCACTGTGCCTTGTTTGGGGTGAAAATTGAAGAATACAAACATATATATTAATTTATGTGATTAAATGAAGTGGGCATCAATCTCTCTCCCTCTCTCTCTCTCTCTCACACTCTCTCTCTCTCTCTCTCTCTCTCTATATATATATATATATATATATATATATATATAGAGAGAGAGAGAGAGAGAGAGAGATTATTATTCATTATTCTCTTACGAAGAGAGATAACAGATGAAAACACCTAATGACAAAACGAAATATTTCGGTAGGTGACTTATACAAATTTGTTCCGGCAATAACTGAAATGGAGGCAATAAGAATAAACGGTGAGTAAGTTGTCATTCTACCACATCTAAGCCTGTCATATTTCGGAGAGTGAACCTGAGCAGAAACAATTTAGCAATAAAAGAAATTTAATTAAACCGAGTAATTAGTATCGGAAACATGCATGGGGTGCAGGCAGGTAGTGTGGCCATTATGGATCAATGTGTGCTCCCTAAGTTTTCCTATATCTTTTTGCTTGTAGACGGGATTAATCGATACTATTTTATTATATGTATAGATAAATGCCTTAACGAATCTTGTTTTCCCGACTGCTGGAAAACCGCCTCTGTGTTACCAGTCTTCAAGAATTCTGGTGAAAGAACTGACCCACTAGATTATCGCCCCATTAGCCTCCTCCCGCTTTTCGCCAAAATATTTGAGTCCTTAGTTAACCAAGTCCTAGTCCAGCACCTAACAGCTGCTAAACTCCTGACTGACAAACAATATGGATTCAGGCAAGCCCGTTAAACAGCAGATATCTTAACTGTAGTTTCTGAACGTATATACCGTTCATTGGATAAAACAGGGGAGGGTAGAGCGGTGGCCCTTGATATATCTAAGGCTTTTGACAGGGTATGGCACGATAGTCTTCTAAGGAAAATTAGATCATAGGGAATCACTGGAAGAATTCATAACGTAATTAAATCCTTCTTAAGTAATAGAAAAATCAAAGTTGTCCTCGACGGACGTACATCCAAACAATATGACATAAATGCGGGAGTGGCTCAGGAGTCTATGCTTGGACCTCTATTGTTCCTGATATTCATAAACGACCTCCCTGATAATATTGTTTCGGAGATGGGCATATTTGCCGATGACACCACTCTCTATAACAGATATGAGGGGAAAACAAATGAACACATATCCAAGAAAATGGCAGAAACACTAGAGGATGACCTCCAATCCGTAGTGGAATGGGGGCAAAAATGGTTGGTCTCATTCAATGCTGCTAAGACTAAGCTTGTTTCATTCAATAACTACAATAAACCTTCTCTACCACCAATAGCAATGGCCAAGAGCACATTGCCTGAAAGTACTTCTTTTAAACTCCTCGGCCTAACGTTTACAGGGAATACGAACTGGAATAGATACATTGAGAGCATTGCCAAGGCTGCTGCAAGGAAGGTTGGCTCCCTCTACCGTGCTAGAAAACTACTTACGCCTGACAGTACCCTATACCTCTATAAGGCAACCATTCGCCCATGTATGGAGTACTGTTGTCACATCTAGGGTTGTGCATCTGCTGCTTGTCTCTCGCTCCTGGACAGGGTTCAAAAAAGAGTCGCCAACCTGATAGGTCCTGAACTGTCATCTAGGCTTCAACCTCTGTCCCATCGACGAGATGTTGCATCCCTCTGCCTGTTCTACAAATACTTTAATGGTGAATGCTCTGACGAACTGCAAACACTTGTACCTCCCCGACGTAACTGCCCCCGACAAACCCGACAAGCTACTAAGTCTCATCCCTTTACAGTGGAGATCCCTAGGTACAAGAAAGCCTTTTACTCCAATAGTTTCTTCCCCAGAACTGCGGGTCTTTGGAACTCCCTTCCGGGATTCTGCTTTCCCAACTGCAATGATATGCAGAAGTTCAAGTGTAATGTTAACAAACATCTTTCTACTCTTCTCCCTTCATAATGACCCCGCTAATTAATTCCCTAATAGTAGCCCCCTGCTTCAAAGTGGCACTGTGCCTTGTTTGGGGTGAAAACTGAATAAAAAAAATAAAAAAAAGATGTGTCGGCATAAAATGTTATGTGGAGATATAATGTGAAGTAGTAATTTTCAGTGTTTACTTAGCTGTGGCCTATAGATGAGAAGTGCTAGAATGTAAGGCATGAAAAAAGGTTTGCTGAGCCATTATGTGCGATAAACAATGCTAATTGACAATTGATTATTGAACGGGCATAACAATTTATCTGATTGGTTAGCTAGACAATCAAAACCTCACGTGTGTATATACATAAGCGGACAGTAAATTGAACTCCAGTCAGTTAAACCATAGTATACTATATGAGTTTGAAAATCAGAAAACTCCGTATATGTATATAGTGACTATAAATTATTTTATATATATAGTGACTATAAAATTATATATATATATATATATGTATATGATGGTGTATATGTTAATATATATATATATATATATATATATATTTAAAGGAGATTAGAACAATAGTCTAAAGAGCCGAGTGGATCTTAATGTAACAGTGGAATTACTAGTTTTATTAAAATACAGGAAATAAAAAGTGCTCGTTGCAATTTAGATATATAATAAGCTCGATAGGTAAATATCCTAGAGCTAATTCAATATTAAGTAATGTGATTGATAATTTAAAATTTAGAAATCAAATTATAATTAAATTAAAAATCAGTTTCACAAGAAGGAACAACAACAGAATCAATTATCTGTACGATCGTTTCGGAAACCGTGTTTTCATTGTGGTAGACATCAAGTTACGGACAATAAAAACACGGTTTCCGAAACGATCGTACAGATAATTGATTTTGTTGTTGTTCCTTCTTGTAAAACTGATTTTTAATTTAATTATAATTTGATTTCTGAATTTTAAATTATCAACCACATTACTTAATATATATATATATATATATATATATATATATATATATATCTGTAGAGAGAGAGAGAGGAGATTTCATAGTAGAAGTAGTGTACACACATATTTATATAAGCATATATATATATATATATATATATATATATATATATATATATATATATACATATATGTATTTATATATATAGACATATGTAATATACTGAGTTCGTGTAATTCAGTAAATTTTCATATACCAATGGGTTTTGAGCCAAAAAATGTTGACTTAAGAATAAAGCTACAAAATTATCACATTTTATAAATGAGCATTAATATACTGTGTGCAAAATCAAGACTTCAAGACAAGGTGTTGAGTGCAACGAAAACTATATTTCATTTTATGTTACAATGGTTTCAATGTCTAGTTCTACAATTTCAAGCATTATATCGTTTGAAAATTTTCAAAAGCCAGCATTTCTTCAGACTTTATGAATAAATACACTTTTGGCAATGTAGCATTTTTTAAATAGAAAGAAAAAAGAGGGGGGGCGATCCCTAACGGGAAAACCATGCGGGAAACAGTTACCTTGGTTGTGGTTACGGAAAAGCCCACTTAAGTATTTATCCCTTGGGATCTAGTTACTATCATACACACACACACACACACACTATATATATATATATATATATATATATATATATATATATATATATATATATATACTTAAATTGACTTTTCCGTAACCACAACCAAGGTAAATGTTTCTCGCATGTTTTTCCAGTTAGGGATCTCCCTTCTTTTTTCTTTCTATTCAAAAAATTCTACATTGCCAAAAGTGTGTTTATTCATAAAGTCTGAAGAAATGCTTGTTTTTGAAAATGTTAAAACGATATAATGTTTGAAATTGTCGAACTGGACATTGAGACAATTGTAACATAAAATGAAATACACTTTTCGTTGCCATCAACACCTTGTCTTTAAGTCTTGACTTTGCACACACAGTATATATATATATATATATATATATATATATATATATATATATATATATATATATTTACTTTTTTGCCGTATGTCAACAATAAAAATGATTTATCATTATTTCCGACCATTCACAGTTTCGAAAATTCTAATATATATATTTATAGTAAAACTGGTAATTAGTAAAAACCCGAAGAGAGTGCTCAATACTATTGCAGAGTAAATATGTGTTTTATTTTTTTATTACTGTCTGTTTGGTTTCATATGTTTTGGATGTTGGACCGTGTTTACGATCTAACAGCTTCGTAAGATTTACAGAAAACCTGACGAGGCTGCTGGATCGTAAACACGGTCCAACATCCGAAAGTTATGTAACCTAACAGATAAAACGGTAATAAAATAATATATATTTTTTTTTTAATATATATATATATATTGATTGATTGATTGATATTTCTAGGGCTAAATCTAAATGAGTATTAAACTAAATGCATATCTTTAAAATCACAAAAGTAAGATGAATCCCAACAAATAGTCAATAAAACAACATATAATACTAAAAAAATCAAGAAAAAGTAAAAATCTCACGAAATTGCAACATAAAAACAGGGAGAATAGATGAAAAATTGTTTTTTTTTTTTTTATTAAAAAATAAAAGTAAGACTGAACTCGAAAATAAAAGAAAGGAAAGACAATAATGTCTTGGAATCGGGCGGGAAATCTCTGTTTATTTCAGCAGTAAAGTAATCACAATAATAGATTTCTTAGTTGATTACGATTTATTAAACATTATGTGCGAATGACGGATTCGATCTCATGAACAACATGGACTTAAATCCTGTGTGAGCTTTGTTCATATCTAGTTCTTTCTACAGATCACAAAAACTCTTTCATCAAAATCCGCACCGACTTTGTGTTTAATAACTCGAAGAGTAGGTAACTAATATAGAAGAAATAGGAATGAAGAAAGGATGAAACAAGGAGATTTGGTAGTTTTACGTATAAAAGATTAAAAATGAAACAAAAGAAAGAAAAACAAGTAATGTTTCTGGATTGGAAAGAAGAATCTATTTTGTGTCCAGCATTAAAGCAATCACAATTATGTTTAAGGTTTCCGGTTTTGAAATCCGTATCAGATTTACATAATTAACCACCAACGCATGCGCACAGACACATTGACACGCACGCATGCGTAATCATGCATCGAGTCTTTGATTGCTGCGATTTCTGGAAAGTTCCGAATTATTGCCAAATTAAGTTTTATGAGTCAAGCCGTTTCCATCCAATTAACATTGATACAATTTACCGTTCCCGTTTTCGGAAAAGACGAAAGTAATCTATCTTGTATAAACCCGTTCAATGGCAAATAGAAAAAAAGAAGAAAAAGCAAAAATTGTGAGAGAATGAAATAGAGAGAAAGAACGGGCATAGTAAGACAAATGACATAGTAAACGGAACGAGAATCATGCTATAGGAATATTTGTTAAAATCGGTTCCGTTTATGTACCGGAATTAATAGTCCAATCTAAACACAGCGGCATTCAATTTAAGCCGACAATCCTTAAATACAGCCCGTTATTCTCATTTGTTGAATCATCACGTAATTTTAATTTGCAGCTATTATGCCCCCCCTTGGATACCGTAGATTGGGTTCATGACTCCGATTTGTTGTTGTTATTGAGTATTATACCTAATTATTTTGTTGGGATTTCATTCTATAGTCGGGAACATATATAATAGTATATATAATAAAATAATTAGGGCCCTGACAATAGAATATCATTATACATTATATACTCTCGACACAGACAGAGTTAATCACTTGAGAACCAAATCACTCGATAGAAAAACATGGGATATTAACTAATATATACTGGATAGTCAAACTAATTAAAAGAGTATTCTGTTGTCATAGCCAGTTCTTCAGGTCCGTGGTATAGTCTGCCCTGGTGTACGGTGCCACAGCCTGGACAATCAGCAAAAGATTGTAAGGAAAACTAGACAGCGCATACACCCGTACGTTAAAAACAATATGATATATATCTTAGCAAAATCACCTCACGAACCAGCAACTTTATTGCAACCTGCCTAACATATCTAATACAATCAGGGAGATACGCATATGATTTGCCGGTCACTGTCTGAGAAGCAAGCATGAATTGGTGAGTGATGTATTGCTATGGGCACAACGACACGGACGCACAAGCAAAGGACAACTGAGATCCAATACATCCAGCACACGACGCAAAATGTAAACCTGAAGATCTGAGGCAGTTGCCGGAAGACAGGAAACTCTAGAGAGCAATGGGGCACATTATCGGGACTAACGTGTATTGATTGGCTCTAGTGTTCATGTGTGTGGGTAGATAATAACATTGTCTATAACAAATATGGACAATGGCAACTGCTATAGAGAGTCTTTACCAAAAAGGACGGATAACATTACCGGTAAGATCATCAGCAAAGGTCACATGCCTTTACGAAGTTTCTTTTGTGCTTCCTGGAATTAAGATGCAGTTGTTTTGGAAAGGAAATTATATTTGGATATAATTCGTTATTTCCATACTAGGTTCCTTCATCTGAGTTGGACACTCTTCGGACAAGTTTACATTTTGCTATTTTCCCCCTGGACTTCCAGAAGCATAAAGTGTACACCATTAGAGCACAGGAGCTAATGAATTCAATACGGGACACCCTTACTACGTGTATTTAAAAACTATCTAATCATGTCTCTGAATATGTAACCAATAATCAATCTACGAAGCACAAATAATAAAATCACACGATCTTTCTCACGAAATTTTATTTATGTTTGTTATGGAAATGTTCTTTTTCATCAAGTCACCATTCCTTGTCCATATGTTAACAAAAATCTAATATATAAATGCACTATGTCTGTCTTTCTGTCAGCCCGTCTCACAAGAAGGCCTCAAATAATAGGAGTTTTTATGGACCGCCTTTTTATGAGCCTTTAGCTGGTTTAAATAGTTTTAAGGGGTCAAGAAGGGATAAAATTAAAAAAAAAATACCTTTATATATTTTGTACATTTATTACAGTTTATTTTTAATATGTTCCTATGAGTGTCATCTTGGTACAGTCGGAACGTCTCCAGCTTTGCTTTCAGTTTCAATTCTAGCCGGTGCCACCCTAATACATTTCTTTTTACTTTTGAAATCACGATGGTATAATAATATAGTCGAAATCTGGACGAATTAAAATATTATATTTAATTGTAGTTTACGAACTTGTATTTTATATTTAAATATCTAATCCGCTTCGATTACATTCTTTCTAATATTCCAGTATTCCTTTTTGTTATCGAAATATTTCTACTAACTAAACATTCATCTGGCTACTCGGCCTTTCCCGAAGAACGAATAGCGTAATAAATCGTGCCCATGATATTTTTCTATAAATAATCCCTTCTAGAAGAATATTGGGTATTTTCGGGAGAAAACCTTCGAGAAGGTCACCGAACGAACGTAGAACACGAAGGGTGCGAAACAGTCAGTTCCTATCGTTAACAACTGAGCAATAACCACTATCTATATTCAGCTGTTAAAATTATTTTCCTTGTTCATTCTTGATTGACGTCTATACAGAAGAGGCGACATGAACTCCGCCATTTTTTATATGAATCAGTGGGACAAAAATGGCTATCAACAATATCCTTGATTATCTACATTGCTGGGTGCTTTCAAACTGGAGTCACCCCCACTGGCAACGCAAAAATTTATGTTAACTGATGGGCGTGCTATACAATAAACCATTTGTTAAGATTTTTAATGCACATAATGCACATATCAACATTGAATGCTGTAACAGTGTGATATCAATTAAGTACATTTATAAATATGATGAATGCAGTGATCAAGCTGTCTTCAGAATTGAAAATGCCGCCCATGATGAAGTTAAGAGATATGAAACCGGCCGTTACATTTCAAGAAATCAAGCAATTAACTTCTATATACATGTACACTATCCCTCGGTTGTTCACAGCAAATATGTTTTACTAAAAGTAATGCAGCGAATTGATTTGCAAATCCACCTGCAACAACCTTGAGGGCTTTTTTGCAATTTGTTTAAAACACAATTCTTCGCACGCATTGTAAATTGAAGTTCCTATTTATTATACATTGAGTATGCAAAATAAGTATGACAAAAGATGAAGATTGCCAACACATAGTTTATACAAAAAATTTATAGTAAGAATACACTGAACGATAACCTTAGAAAATGCAATAGTTTTGTTTGATGTTCGCCCCCATTAAACATAACACAATAGTATTTTAAATACATACAATTCATAGTTATTTTTGGACTCTCTTCATTTTTGTTCTTGGGTGTGTTATCACACTACCCAACAAACATTCCTCCCCTTGGTCCCGGAAACAACAGAGATCGATGTGATGGCTTTGTGGGACTTATTCTGTGAACTATTTAAGATGGCATTTAAACTATAGGCATGTGAGCTACTGAAGTGGGAGATGACGGTGGTTCCGTGGTTAACAGAACGGACTGACAAACTGAATGTCCCAAATTCGAATCCAGTTCGTTCCACAAAATCAATTTCACTGAGGATGTTGGCAACCTTCACGTAGTTCATTCCTTAAATATCTCAATTTTTTTATTTTTCTTACTTACGTTCATCCCTACTAAGGTCTATCATGAATGTAAGGGGCTGTTTTTTGGTATCAAACGCGAAGTTACAGGAAAGAATAATATGTTATATTACGTTACATTTAAACTTCTTGATATAAGTATTGTAAAATAAACTGGTAGCAGGAAGGGAATTCAAAAGTCTGGCTGTTCGAGGGAAGAAAATATAAGAGTAGAGATTTTTATGACGTTTAGAGATATCAACAAAGGGATGAGATTTGTTGCTAAGCGGGTTTTTCGGGGATATGTATGTCGAGGGGGGCACACGTGTAACAAGTTCATCAAAACACATTCGATTGAAATATTCGTAAAACAGACACAGAGATGCAAAAATGCCGCGATAGGATAGAGGTTGGAGCTTAGTTAACAAAGTATGATATATTGTAGATTGAACATTTTGTTTTTATCCTATTTAAGAGGGAAACGCGTGGCAACAATACTCAATGTATGGTGGCATAGTGGTCTTGTAGGTGTACAGGATACTTTCAGATGTGAGTTTTCCAGCTGGTTAGAGGGAACCCAACTTCTTTGCCGAAGCCTCTGCAATGTCCTCAATTTATTTGTTCATATTGCCAGTGAATGTTAGGCAAAAACGTTTGAAAAAAGAATTCTCTTTTAGGGTTCCATTCGTCATGGATATCGGTGGTTGGATGTAATTATTAAAGTAAAGCAGCTTAGTCTTTCTAACATTAAATGTTACCATTCATTTGCCGTCCCATTCCACTATGGTCTGCAGGTCAGTTTTCTACGATTGTACCATTGTCTTAGATTAATGTAGAAAGAATTCGGACTAAAAACTATCAGAGAAACCAATGCCAACAATAGAGTTTCTGATTCATACTATATGATGTTGACCTGATGAAATGATTAAATAATGTCTAAAATCACGACCTGAAATCAGTTGTTTGTCTGGAATATCAGATGGAAATTACGAAACTCATCAAATAGTAACCATTTTCCTTTCTTAAAGATAATGGATTCTTTCTCGATTTGAACACGTGCAATTAAGAGAGGAAATATCTTACCGGGGAAAATACATTAAAGTTAGATTTTTTTCAAATAGTTTTTAAAAGTTACTTAGTGATTATAAAAGTTTTAAATTGAGAAAAACTTTAAAATATCTGTGTATTTGTTTTTTGTTGACTGTTATCCTAATATTAAACAGTGGTTGTTGGTTCACACACTTCAACTCATTCTCTGGCCTTCTTCAGCTCGTTTACCGAGACGGGTGAGAAATGCTTAGTATTGTAACTTTATCCCCAGTAATTACTACTGTCCATAGTTGTTGCTGTATCACCACGTTTTGACCAACTAATCTTCTGGCTTGATTTGGATAGACTTTTAGGGTAGCAATTATGGGGACGACAGCTACAAGACTTGGCATTCCTATCCCCTCGCGGTTAACCATTTGCAGAAAACCTGAGGATTAGTTGGCCGAAACGTGGTTAAACAACATGAAATATGAAAATAACTGTTCACAAAAACTGAACACACAAATTATGAAGCCTCATCTGATAAGATTCCTAATATACAAGTAAAATATAACATATTATTATAGTAAAATAACATTATACATTTATAAAATAAGGCATTATTTTTTCATTATAAAATGTTTCTCTTAATTTTATTCCTAATTTTCTATCTTCTTTATTAACATAAAATTAATAACTTTGTTCTTATGTTTTTAAATATATTCAGGAATATTCGCCTTACATACGACAAAAATTCTAGTTTTACTTCGGAGTCTTTTACTCACCCGCCTATTTTTTGCTGGTGAGGGGATTATGTTCAAAAACCTTTGTCAATTATTGTCAATAATTATTATCAATTATTTTCTTTGTCTTTTCTCCTTGGAAACTGATTTTTAAGTCCCAATTATTTATCGTTTTTACTCAATATTAATATAGCTCTAGGATATCTTAACCTATTGAGCTTATTATATGTCTACAGTACAATGGGCACCTTTGTCTTTTAAAAGTATTAATATATATTATTAATACATAAAAATAAGCTCTTCTCTTTAGACTCCAGGTATAATTCTCTCTACAATATATATATATATATATATATATATATATATATATATATATATATATATATATATATATATATATATATATATATATATTGTAGATATTAGTATACATAGTAACTGTATTTTCCTAAGAGGGAAGTGATATTTCCACTCGAAACCCACGGTTTTTGCAGCTGTCCTGTTTTTTTAGCTACATTGTAGGCAATTAAGCATCCGCGGTTTCGATAAAAAATATTAGTAAAGGTGTTGTTCTTCTTTTCATCCTTATAACGTTGAATTCTATTTAATAAATGTAGACTTTTGAGAAGTCGACTTATGCGACTCATACGTCTATTTCTATGTAACAATTTTAGTAGGCTTTATTGTTTCATCCTTTTATAGATACATTTTCTTTTGTAATTATACACTTTGTAAAAGTCGGATTAGTCAGGTACTAAGTCTGCGATAGGTTAAATTTCTTTAGTTTTTTTTTTCTATGAATTTAAACTGCATTCTTTTTTTTTAAATGTTTTTATTACAAAGGTTCTTTAGACAATATATATATATATATACGTGTCTCTCTCGTTCTATATATGTATATATACATATGTATATATATGCATATCTCTTTCTCTCTCTCTTTCTCTCTCTTTCTCTTTCTCTCTCTCTCTCTCTCTCTCTCTCTCTCTATATATATATATATATATATATATATATATATATAGGAAAACAATAAGAATGGAAAATGAAGTCACAAAAACTATATATTGGTAAATATAGAATGGTTCATTTATTCAACAAGTGTACACACATTTCGTTAGAGGATAGAGGGAACGCTTTAGGCCAAGGCATTTGAAAGCCTAAGGCTTCTCATCAGTAGAGAAGAGAAGATGATATATATTAAAAACAAAATCTTTCAAAGGGTGAATGAACCCTTTTTCAGGGTCACCAACCAACTAGCATCGTGCGTGTTTGTGTGTATGTATGTGTGTGCTGGGATGGAGAGGGCTCCCGTAAGCCATGGCGAAGGCAACCTTTCTAGGAGAAGCAAATCTATGATTTAAAAAAATCATAAAGCGGGAGACCAGTACCCACATTAAGCTGGTCTGCAGTTTAACTTGTAGCTGGCTATCTTTCTCTATATGTATATTATAATTTCTAAATACTCTAGAGTTTTACAGTAATAGAAAATGTACATCTTCAATAGATTAAGTTAGCCTTGCGCATTTTTTTTAGCTGTAAGAAACAAATTCTTCATAGCTCACTTGCTACAAATATATATGTACACTATTACATATTCACACATAAATGTTTATATATTTACAAAATACTGTCGTTTATTTTTAATGTTTAAACGGAATGTTTATCTGGCGTATATTTTATTAGTAATTATCGTAAACTTGGTTTAATTATTTGTTTAAACATAAAAGTTGTGGTTTTTAATTATAATTAGTATTATCGTATGAAAATATTTTATTATTATTTCATAAGAATGATTATAATAAACTTCGTGGAGACATCAACTTGTATCAAGGGAAAAATAGAACGACCAAACACGTACTAATGTAAGTAGTATCTAAAGCTTTGTAAAGAAACATGTAAAAAATAATTAGTGGGAAACAATCGAACTGTTTAAGGGATCTTGCTTGATATGACTCCAGGCATGACGTAATTATTAAGTGCAGGGGCCTTAATCTATATTTACGTAGGCCACGATTATTCTATGTAATCTAACGTATTACAATCTGTAGTTGTGGGAGATTTTATCCCTTTTTTGCCTACTCTTTGATAAGGAATTAGATTATTGCTAACAGACCTGGGCGCCTCTGCCGGGGAATGTTTTTTTCACTGCCTAATTTTTTTATTCAGAAAAGCGTGGTGTTTCTCTAGGACCGTAACTTCGAAAACCTTAATTTTCTGACTTTCTGTCGTATAGTCTCCTTCGGAGGATGCAGATAAATAACTCGATATTGAACGTTGTTGTACTAACGTTAGATTGAACTGGATTAATACTTGGCAAACACAGTCGATCAGTCCACTACAATAACGCATATTCTATTAATTTGCACCATACTAATTTTAGGTTGAATTGTTCAAGAATTAATGAGAATACAGTGCACAATTATTACTATCTATGAATCGTGAATTTTCATTTTTGCTATTTTTTAAAGTTCTGTAATTGTTCAGTTTAAGTTATAAAACACATCGTTTGTTGTTTTTCTATTACCAATGCACAAAATAAAAAAAAAATCTCAAATAATATTAAAATTACCTGCAGTGCTTCATTTGTAATATTTGACTACCTAAAAGTTGTGTCTTGATATATATGTTTTATCTGCCTGTCAATCTATCTATATATCTATGCGTATCCATCGATATAGCTATCTATCTCGATCTAGCTAGCTATCTAACTGACCAGATAACCAAGAGATATGATGTGAAGCGATGTTTTGACAAAAGTTGTCAAAACATATCGAGATATGAATGAACAAGTTGTACCAGAGGTTCTAAACATAGCTGACCGGAAGGACGTGTTGTTGTCATATGGTCTAGTGCTAGAAATAGATTTGAGTTGGAATTTAGGACGTAAAAGAGAGCGGACGGTTTAACAGGTCGCCCTCTGCTTTTGGGAGGGGCATGACGTGTCTCTTAATTGGATATTAGAATTAACCTCAAGCAAATATACCCATTTCCAGTCATCTTCGACCGAAATCCGTAAAGTGAATACAAAACCAACCATCGTTTTGGAGTGAAATGCATTCGTTGAAACAGGTTTTCAGCTTTCGTCCGAGAACAGATGAATGCAATATGGATCACAAGACGAACGAGCAGTTGATAAGGTGTGTCGAATACATGTATGATATACATATATCCTCATAAGAACATTTAGACTAACTCCAGTAGGTCAAAAAGAAACTTGGTATCCTTATAGTGAAGAAACCTACTAAGACATTTAATAAGATAACAGTCAATCATACGGCACGTATAAATGAACAATTTCATTATCAGTATGAAGAGAATGGCAAGCGGCTGGTGCTATAGAGAAATTGATAAAAAAAAGTTATAATTCAAGTGTGGAGAGTGCTGAAATTCCTGGGAGAATTGAGGTCACCCAGACTCGAGGAAATATTACCTGTTGTTGTCAGTGAGCAATAATAACCTGTATTGGAACTCTTAGTAGATTACAGTTGTTGTTATTATTATTATTATTATTATTATTATTATTATTATTATTATTATTATTATTATTAAGTTAAAAATAATAATAATTTAATAATGATGTTAATAATGTATGTACGTTTGTCAGTATATTTGATTGGTTTCACATGCCTTTACAGGACGTGACTCTTTAGAAATTTGATTATCTTGTTAAGTACAATCAAGAAAAGCAGTAAGTGCTTTTCTTGATTTTTTTTTTTTTGAAATTTATTCACGCAAAATAATAAAAGTAATAATAATAACAATAATAATAATAATATTAATAATATATAAATATACACACACACACACACACACATATATATATATATATATATATATATATATGGCGTGAATTAATGTGTCAGTGTTTGTATTTATATATGTTTATATACATTTATCCCGTTATTTATAAAAAGAGAACGATTGATTGTCAATGTAGACTAATGAAAAACATTCCAAATGAATTATTTATTCAATCAATCTTTTTCTATTTTTATTCGCCGCAAATTTATTCTACCTGCGTACCGAATTTTCAATTTAGATCTTAAGAGTAAAAGCCGCCATCAATGCGAAATTCAAGTTGAAAATGAGAATAAATGTCGGATTTTAAAGATTTTTTAGAAGGTTTTTTTTACAGACAAACTCTCTATTTGTGTATGGATATATATATGCGCATTCTTTAAATTCATATCACTTAAAGACGAAAATAAGAGCATTGTCTAAGCTAAGTTTACAAGTTACTGAGTAAACGATAAGATGTTCACTCAAATATATATATATATATATATATGTATGCATATATATGTATGCATACATATATGCATGTATATATATGTATGTGTGTGGGTGCAACGAAATTAATATGGATGCATTTAAGCAGGCTATAGCAATGCAGGGTACCAGGTGTTGGAGTAATGTGACATATTATTAAAAGTGGCCAAAGACGTCCACCATTTCGATTATTCGAATGGCCAAAATTCAACCACTCCGTCGCAGCCACATTATATCAAAATAACAAGATTTGCATTTGAGTTCACCATATATACAATAAAATCTAAATTCATATTAGGTTTAGTATATAATCCCAATATATATATATATATATATATATATATGCATAACAAGATTTACATTTGAGTTCACCATATATACAATAAAATCTAAATTCATATTAGGTTTAGTATATAATCCCAATATATATATATATATATATATATATATATATATGTATATATATATATATATATATATATACATAATATATTTTTCATCTATTCGTTATAATTTTATAAGTAATCCCCACTTAAGTCTTCGCTCTTGCGTAACATTTGTTTTACACTTGATAGAAATTCAACGATTGACTCCTGATGAGTTTGTTTATGAATGAAAGGGGTCCTATAGCCCCCGACCTTATTTAAAGCGATATATATATATATATATATATATATATATATATATATATATACACTTGTGCCCGATATTATTCATACCCCCTCTTGAAAATTGAGTTTATGAGGCGTAACTTTGTAAGAATTTATTGTTTACGTCCATATTGATACATATTCTTAATAAACCTCTTCTGATCATTTTCGTCATTTTAAAATCTCGGGATACTTGTAATAAAAGAAATATACAGCTATTTATAAAATCTGCAATGTTCAAAAATAATCATACCCCCTTATTTTTTCAGTATTAATCGAGTTTCTGACTGTTTGTTTCCTGTTTGATTCTTATTTTGAATGCTTTTATACAACCTTTGATTAATTTCATTTCGTTTTTTGCATTTTTCAGAAGTTAAAATGATATCAACTGAAAACCAAAAAAAGAATAAAAATTATTAGAATGGGGAAGAAAAAAGAGCTTAGTAATGATCTTAGGACTAAAATTGTGAATTCACATAAGGATGGTTTAGGTTACAAGTCAATTTCCAAGAAATTTGAGGTCCCTACAGCAACAGTACAGAGCATCATCAAAAAATTCCAGAGCCACCACACAACAAACAACTTGATTGGTAGAGGAAGGAAAAGGAAACTGTCTGCTAGAGCCACCAGGAATATTGTAAGAAGTGTTAATGCAAATTCAACCACCACTACTAAGGACATTTTAGAAAATCTGGAGTCTTCTGGCATAAAAATATCAAGGCAAACATTGCAAAGGACTCTGCATGAAAATGGTCTGAAAGGAAGAAGACCAAGAAGGACTCCATTGCACACCGGAAAACGCCTTGCAGCACGTCTAAAGTTTGCTAGGACCCATGTGAATTCTCCAGAGTCCGTTTTCTCAAGTATTTTGTGGACTGACGAAACAAAAATTGAATTGTTTGGCCATATGGATGCTTCTTACGTTTGGAGGAAGAAAGGAGAAGCTTACAACCCAAAGAACACCATACCCACGGTGAAACATGGTGGTGGTAGCCTAATGTTTTGGAGCTCCTTTTTGGCTAGTGGTCCAGGTAGTTTGGTCAAGATAGATGGAACCATGAAGAAGGAGCAATATTTGGAGATACTCCAGAAAAACATTAGACAGGATGCGGAGAAGCTCCATTTAGGACCAAACTGGGTCCTTCAACAGGATAATGATCCAAAACATACTGCCAAAATAGTCAAGAAATGGTTTGAGGATAATCACATTAATGTTTTGGAATGGCCTAGCCAGAGTCCTGACCTGAACCCTATCGAAAACCTCTGGCACATATTGAAAACTGAGGTTAAAAAGCGGAAACCTAGAAATTTGAGGGATTAAGAGAACTACTGCATTGAAGAATGGTCAAAAATCAGTGTTGATGATTGTAAAAACCTTGTTGATAAATATCCAAAACGGTTACAGGCAGTTATTAAGAATAAAGGGCATGCTATTGACTATTAGTAAGAGAGGTATGAATAATTTTGAACTAGTGCCATTATTGTTTTTCTTAGTATAATGCTTCAAACTTGCATAATTTATTTATTTGTTGAGTTTAAATTAAATGCTTATGCTTGATTTATTGTTTGAAATCCCTTTAATATTGTCTATCTTCTGGTTTGAGCAATATTCTTATAGAAATCTCAAAGATCCGAGGGGTATGAATAATATCGGGCACAAGTGTATATATATATATATATATATATAAACTGATTACACAGGATGAAACCTGGGTCCATCACTATGATCCAGAGATGAAAGCCTAGACAATGCAATGGAAGCACATGGACTCACAACCTCCAAAGAAGGCAAGGGTGCAGCTCTCCGCTGGCAAGATACTGCTCACAGACTTCTGGGACCAGGACGGAGTAGTAATGACAGATCTTCTGGCATGGGGTACCACAATTACAGGAGCCTATTATGCTTCACTTTTGAGGAAATTAAGGGAAGCTATCAAAATCAAGAGGCGGGGCAAAATTAGCAAAGGTACCCTCCTCCTGCAGGACAACGCTCCGGTCCACAACTCGCATGTCAGCAGATCAGAAGAACAGGCGTGTGTTTATGAAATATCCCCCATCATCCCCACTCTCCCGACCTTGCACCCTTTCACTTCCACCTCTTCCCAGCCATGAAGTTGTTTTTGAAAGGAAAGCGTTTCTCAGATGATGCAGCCTTGATTTCTGAAGTCACGTCGTGGTTGGAGGACCAACCTGGGGTTTCTATAAAACCGACCTCCAAACCTGCATCACACGATGGGAGAAATGCATACCTATGTAGAGAAAGTTTCATAACTGTGACAACTTTCGTTGCTCTACTGCTATGGGAAGTGGGTCAGGGGCATTACTTATTGCACGGCCATCGTAGAGTAGCTTGTATAGCCAGTGTGTCAGAAGAGTAATAAAAGATGGACACATCTGTAAAAGAAAGTGCTCAATATCTTGCGTACAGCAGATGTATTTAAAGGCAGCATTTCTAGAATAAAACAATTTTTTTCATTTTTATTATGCTATATATATATGACATTATAGAGGATTTTTTTTAAATTTTTTATTATGCTATATATATGACATTATAGAGGATTTTTTTAATTTTTATTATGCTATATATATGACATTATAGAGGATTTTTTATTTATATTAAGCTATATATATGACATTATAGAGGATGTATTTTTAATTTTATTATGCTATGTATATGATATTATACAGGATTTTTTTCATGCTATATATATATATATATATATGATATTATACAGGATTGTTTTTATTTTTTATCATGCTATATAGATTACATTATACAGGATTTTTTGTATTTTTATCATGCTATATATGACATTATAGAGGAGTTTTAAAAAAATTTATTATACTATGTATATGACATTATACAGGATTTTTTTAAAATTTTTTATTATGCTATATATATATATATATATATGACATTATACAGGATTTTAAAAAAAAAATTATCATGCTATATATATATGACATTATGCAGGATTTGTTTAATGTGTTATCATGCTATATATATGACATTATACAGGATTATTTTTATTTTTTATCATGCAATATACATGCTTTTTTTTATCATGCTATATACATTACATTATACAAGATTTTTTATCATGCTATATACATGACATTATACAATATTTTTTTAATATTTTTATCATGCTATATATATTACATTATACAGGATTTAAAAAAAAAATTATCATGCTATATACATTACATTATACAGGATTTTTTAATGCTATATACATGACATTATGCAAGATGTTTTTTTTAATTTTTTATCATGCTATATATATGACATTATACAGGATTTTTATTATATTTTATCATACTATATACAGGACATTATACAGGATTTTTTATGTTTTATCATGCTATATACATGACATTATACATGATTTTTTTTATTTTTTATCATGCTATATATATGACATTATACTAGATGTTTTTTTTTTATTTTTATCATGCTATACACATGACATTATACAGGATTTTTTTTTATTTTTCATTATGTTATATACATGACATTATACGGGATTTTTTTTTTTTATCATGCTATATACATGACAATATACAAGATTTTTTAAATTTTTTATCATGCTATATACATGACATTATACAGGATTTGTATTATCTTTTATCATGTTATATATATATATGACATTATACAGTTTTTTTTTAGTTTTTATCATGCTATATATATGCCATTATACGGGATTTTTTTTTATTTTTTATCATGCTATATATATAACATTTTACAGGATTTTCATTATTTATTATCATAGGTATGTTTAAGCGCAACGCTGCCCGGGAAGAAGCAATGTTACCGTGTTTTACTGCTTGCACAATATACTTGGAATGTCAGTCGAAATTGCTTGATTCAAGTTGCAAGGAAAACGGGAAAGAAAATACAGAAAACGAAGAGAACCATGCACCAAAACTAAGCAATTAACATTAAGCAAATTAAGCAATTAAGCGTTTCAGACGACAGATATCGAAAAAATGACTGAAAACATTTACCTAAAACTGGGAACTTTTCTACAGGGGGTTCGCATTTTTCGTCGACATTTTTAAAAGTTATCCTCCCCTTTCCATTGTCTAACCTTTATTTTTAAAAACCTTTGATTTGGCGGTGGGCGTAACAGCATTGGCGTCAGGTTCTTTTCCCCGTTCTTTTCCTCCTTCGCGGTACGGGTTCGAGCTTGCCTTCCTACTTCCACTTTTCTTTTTTTTCTTTTTTTTTTTTTTGTTAAACAGACACATTCGGCACCCGGGAAACGCCCCGCTGTAATGCTAGAATATCTATAAAAGTGAAAGTGTATGTCTGTATGTCTGTCTGTCTGTGTACATTTCCCTAGGAAAAACCTCTGTCAATATTCAGTCTACAGACTCGAAATTTGATATACATGGCACTGAGATTTGGGGAAATATTTGTAATCCTTTTTCGGCCCGAAATTAAGCTTTGAAGAGGTCAAAGTTTTAACGATTTTTCCTTTGAGAACTCTACGAAACTACTCGGCTAATTTTGGGTCTAAACAATCGAAATGTTCGATATAGTTTCCTTGGACGTGGATCTAACTTAATAACTTTATTTGAGCCCAAAGAGGTAAATGTTAAGGGGTCTTAAACTTTTACAAAATCACCGCGGTGTCTACCAAATTACTCAGAAGATTTCTGGTCTAAACATTTGAAATTTAATATGAATGCTATTCAGAGTTATGCAAAATTTTTAATCGGTTTGGGTCGAAAATTTTATTTACCGATATATAAATGTATGTGCGTATGAATGTATGTTTTTCTGTTTGCCTGCAACTTTTGATAGAAGCAACGGATTTTCGGAGGATGAGTATTGTTTAAAGACCGACTTTCTGGCGAAAAATATCGAAAAATTGGCTAAAAACATTAATAATTTCACCTTGAACTTGGCACTTTTCTACAGAGGGGGTCGCTATTTTTGCCCATATTTTTGAAACGCAATCTCTCCTTTCGATGGTCTAACCTTAATTAAAGCGTACGTCACTACCGGTTTGGCGCTGATCGTAACAGCAATGACCTCAAGATTTTCCCGTTCTTTTAATCCTTTGCGGTACGGGTTCGAGCCTGCTTTCCTACTACCACTTTATTTTGTTTTGCTCAACACACACCTCCAAACACACGAACAACGCGGGGCTGAAATGCTAGTATATCTATAAAAGTGAACGTGTCTGTCTGTGTGTCTGTATGTGTACATTTTCCTTCGAAAAATCTCAGTCTACAGACTCGAAATTTGATATACAGGGTACTGAGATTCGGGGAAATATTTGTAATCCGTTTTCGTCCAGAAATTTGGCTGTTAAGGGGTCAAAGTTTTAACGATTAGACCTTTGAGAACTCTAGCAAACTCATCGGCTAATTTTGGGTCCATACACTTGAAATCTTAGATATAGGTTCCTTGGACATGGATCTAACTTAAGAACTGAGTTCGAGCCCCAATAATAAATGGGACCTAGGTCTAGTGTAGATGCTTGAAAATGCAATAAGGTTGAAATAAATTATTGCATCGACAATTATGTAATTTCCGTGTTATATTTTTTATACATATATATATATATATATATATATATTTATTATTATTATCATTATTATTATTATTATTATTATTATCATTATTATTATTATCATTATTATTATTATCATTATTATTATTATTATCATTATCATTATTATTATTATTATTATTATTATCATTATTATTATTATTATCATCATCATTATTATTATTATTATTATTATTATTAAACACACACAATATATATGTACGTGTATTAAGGGAAACCTTCTTTTTGATTACAAGTTTCACCTTATTGATTATCAGATATTTAATATAGCAAAAACTATCTATGCTGTTACATATAGAAATCGATACTAACAGCAAAACTACCTTTCATTAGATGCGAACACAGGTTTACTTTATCATTTTTTTCAAGGTACTAGTAGGACAGCATCAGTAGTTGTTGATTCGATTGCGAAAGCGACATGAAACGAGTGCTTTAAATTGAATCGTTTATTTTTGTTCAGCACCGAGATAAAATGTGTACCCCGCCATGTGTCATGCAATTAGCGTTATCTCCGCTGGATGCGAGCACGGGATGAAGCCGGTTATTTAAGGCATCAGTTGGTCGTGTCAAGATATTGTCCAAAACCATATGTGCAATGGAAGCTTTTTGCTGGAATTGTTGTTTTTATTCTCTAATAATAGTGTTTTATTTCGAACATGTGTCGCCAAAATACATTAATGCAAACGACTGCATACATATGTATGGAATATATATATATATATATATATATATATATATATATATATATTGCATAAATATGTATGCGATATATATATAATGTACGTATCTGGGCAGCAACATAGTTTCCACAGAGAGAGATATCGGCATTCGCATCTCAACAGCATGGACTACATTGGATGGGCTACATTCAGTATGTACTTCGGGACTGGCTGACAAACTGAAAAGGCAGTTCTTCATGGCAGTGGTAGAGTCTGTTTTGTTTACGATGCAACAAGCTAGACACTCACCAAAAGATTGGAAAGAAAACTAGAAGGCGCATACACTCGTATGCTAAGAACAATATTAAATATATCTTGGAAAAAGCATCCCACGAAGCAGGAACTTTATGACAACCTACCTGCCATACCTAATACCATCAGAGAAAGACGCCTACGATTTGCCGGACATTGCCTGAGTAGCAAGCATGAATTGGTGAGTGATGTATTGCTATGGACTCCACGACACGGGCACACAAGCAAAGGACGACCTAGATCCACGTACACCCAACAAATAGCACACGACGTCAACTGTGAACCTGAAGATCTGAGGCAACTGATGGAAGACAGGATACTCTGGAGAGGAAGAGTCACATTTATCCTGACAAGGATCCCGTCATGATGATGATGATGATGATGATGATGCTGATGATGATGATTGCCTTATACGAACGTGGGTATTGATTTAAGCATGCATACGTGTATATTGTGTGCACGTGGATATATGAGTATTTATCTGCATATGTAGATGCATGTGTGCATGTGAGTACTTACATGTATGTGGGTATATGAGTACTTATATGTATATGCATTTAAGATTGACATGGCACCTTCCCATAAGATGCATATGTACATGTTCTCCTCTTTCCTTTCCTCTTTATTTCCCCTCTTACTCCGTTCATGCATTACACTGAGAAAGAGCGAAAGTACAATCGAAAATAGGTTCTTGTAAAACAAGATTTTTTTTTCAGAATAAAATTTTGTCTCTCTGCACGTCACCAACAGAAAAACTATTATAAACCTTAATACTTTCGTATTAAGTTTTTCTTATACACATGTGTGTGTGTGTGTATAAATTAATTGTTTCGCCATGAACTCCTACTTGATTCTACTGTTTATTTTTATCGTTTCTGAATTTAGATTTCGTGTTGAAATGTTTAAGACAACACGGTTATATAGCGGCTTCACAATGAAGTTCATTTATATATATATATATATATATATATATATATATATATATATATATATATATATATATATGAGTGTGTGTGTGGGTTTATATATATATATATATATATATATATATATATATATATATATATATATATATAATTTATTTGGACGCATATACTATTTTTTTTTAATTCAATTTTATCATTTTAAAAACAGTAATCTACGTACATGCATATTTCAGGCGTACCTTAACTGTTTCTAAGACTCGGACTACAGACCATGTGTATAGCCAGTCCGGCGCTGTTATCAGTTACGCCCTGAACCCCTAGATGATTTCACTGCTTATTTTTATCGTTCATAAATTTAGATTTCGTGCTCGATTCCGATAAAATTACCGACACCACACTAAATTCCCGGTACCGTAATAATTACCGATTCCGTTTCCGATTCTTCAAAAATCTCCAAATATTTTACTATAAAGTTGCTATTTTTCCCGAACACCGTAAGACATATGTTCAATGTGCACATATTTTCTCAAACATAAAAATACTCTTGGTGGAGAGTGATCTCTATATTTATATATATTTATATATATATATATATAATTATATGATTTATATATATAGATATATATATGTATATATATATATAAATTAGATATTTGGAAGATTAGTATATTGTTGGTGACTGAACGATTTGTCATACTTCAGGTCCAAATAGAACTGCCTCAAGCCAGGATCGAAACCTGACCGCCTAAATGACAGTCAAGAGAATTTTATATATATATATATATATATATGTGGGTGTATATATATATGTGTGTGTGTATGTGTGTGTGTGTGTGTGTGTGTGTGTGTGTGTGTGTGTGTAATTGCTACTAATGATGCTTGATGTGTTTCAATCCGGACGTGAGGAAAATTAAAAAAACGATATGCAATATAATTTTGTTTTAGTTCATAAGAATTACAGAAACATCTGATGGAATATCTTGCATAAATAAGGCATCAGTTTTGGATTGGCATAACGGAAAGCAGTGACTCTATAAGGGAAGATATGAGGTATGGAAAAAGTAAGGAAGTCAGAGCATTAAATTTGATTGTCCAAATAAAGGGATATGAACCGTCGTGATGCTATACAGAAAAAAAAGTGCATAGTTTAATGTCAGTGTGCATGGAATTATTTGCAAGGAACTGAAAATGCGGCAGACACACCAGTCAATTACTTTATCTTTGTCCTTTATCCGTATATGCAAACACACACACACACACACACAAACACACACACACGCATATATACATATATATATATATATATATATATATATATGTGTGTGTGGGGGGTGCGTGCGTGTGTATATACATAAAGAGAAATACATACAACCACACACACATAAATATATATATATATATTATAATGAATTTACATATATACATATCTATTATGATTTGTCTCTTTAAGATTTGACACGTTTTCCTTGATATATTACTGCCTCTGACCCGAAATCAAATATTGATATGTAATATACACATGTATTTGCTTTATTCACATTATTATATATATTTGAATTGTTCAAGTTCAAAATGTTTTTGTTATTCTCTAAGTATTGAAATATATGTCTGTGTTTGTGTGTGTCTGTGTGTATCTCTGTGTGTGTGCGTATGTGTGTGTTTTTGTGTGCGTGTCTGTGGGGGGCGTGCGTGTGTAGAGCTGTTTAGAAAAATGATGTACAATTGTCGTGGATGTGAATTAAGCAATTCATGCATAAATTCATATTTGTACAAGCTTTTTATTAAAATTGTTTGCATATTAAAATGTATATTTATTTTTTCCTCCTTCTTCTCTGTCTCATTCCCTCTCTCTCTCTCTTTCAATCTCTCTCTTTGTATATATATATATATATATATATATATATATATTTACATATATATATATAACTACTTCATTTACTCACATAAAATGAATATACGAAAGTATAAATTTATGCGTAAACTTAAAGTATATACTTAAAAAGTGCTCAATACGTAGGTAGATCTAGTTAGTAAGTTATAAAATATATATGGCGATTAAGCTACACTGAATATTCCGCGTTTCATCCACTCTAGGACTCTTCAGGCTTATACGCGAATTTTGTGGTCGTCTGTCGTTTATATATACACACGTTCTATTGAGATTTTAGTAAGCCAATCAGCTTTCTGATATCCACCGCGCCCTTCCTATCAGCCAACGAACATGCACTTGCCGGACGAAGGACTATTTGTACCTCTTGTTGACCATATATATTTTATAACTTACTATATATGTATATATATATATATATGTATATATATATATATATATATATATATATATATATATATATATATACTCATCAACATACAGTATTGTTTCGCTGTTTCACAGTTTTCACACTATTTCACGCGCCGCCTAAATAACAGTCAAGGCTGTTAATCTCCACGAGAATTATATATATATATATATATATATATATATATATATATATATATATATATATATATACTAGCTGTACCCTGCCACGCGTTGCAGTGGCTCAATTTGGTGTAATGGAAAAATTTAATAAAAAGAGAATATGCATGTTTCTTATATTAGTACAGCAATCCACTGCAAAAAGTGAAAAAGAAGGCGAAAATGAAAAAAAAAATGTACTCTTGCAGAATTTGATCTGGATCCTCGGGAGTTTCTGTCAATCATTCATGGTTTGGACTCAATCAACAATCAGTGGATGAAGCCGAACGTACCAAAAATGTTGAAACGCTAAATGTTTCTTTTTTTTTTGTTGTTGTTTTACAAAAATGTGAGTTAGTAATTAATATTTGGTTGATGGTGGGGGGAGGGGGTTTACTATACACAGATTCGAAAAAAGTTGTCCAAAAACAAATAAATGTAAGCAAAGGTAAGTTACTTTTCTACCTAATTGGATAATTGTTTAGTGTTTTTATGTAACGTAAAATGTTTAATCGGCTCAAAAAACAGAAATGGTCGCGGACTTTGTTGAATACGTTAAGTTAGGGCAAGTAAGTTGAAAACTAAAAACTATACAAAACAGTGTCTGAATCTCACCGAACCATGACATAGGCTGGCATAATCGGTGGGTTTTTGACAGTATTTTGTATAGTTTTTTTTTGTTTTAACTCACTTTCTCTAACTTAAAGTAATCAACAGTGTCCACCATCATTTGTAGCTTTCAAATATCCCGATAAACACTGTTTTTCGAGTCGACTAAACGTTACATTCAATGAAAAGCGTTTGTATTACAAAACACAGATACAAAGACGTTGTAAAAAAATAAATATATATAAATAAATGTTATCAAAGGCAAGAACAGTAAATGTTCTACCTAACTGGATAAGATTTTAGAGTTTTTTATGTAATGTATAATCGGTTCAAAAACATTCAATGTTTATCGAATATCTGAAAAATACAAATGGCGTCAGACTGTATCGGACACATTAAGTTTGGGGAAATTTTGGGAAAATGAGTTTAAACTAAAAAACTATACAAAATACTGTTAGGAACTCACTCAATATATGTTACCATGACGGTGGCTGGCATATAATCGGTGGTTTTAAACTTTTGCTCGATACAGGTGACGACTTTTAAAAGTCCCTTTTAGTGATTACCTAGTTTGAGGATATTTTTACAACTAAACGGCAAATCTGCTCCAAAAAATCCGGTATTATTTTACTTTAAGGCCCGTTTCACGTTCATATATAACGAAATATTTTATCGTAGATTTCGGTGTGCTAAGAACGAATCTTCAAACCGTTTCCGTAGCAAAAAGAAAGTTGTCATGACATTCATGAAATTACTTTTTCGAAAAGTGTGTGATCACTTTTCAATGTAAATTTAACTCAGAATGAGTACCCACTTTCTGGCCACCTGAGAGAGGGGCATTTTTCTGTGTTTCTCGGCTGAAAAAGTTTTTTGTTTGATTTCTTTTGCATGGTAATAACTCCTGAACTCTGGGACTATTTTCCGTTTCACAGCCGTAGCCTTCGTTTACGCTATGCGTGAGCATAAACGAAAGCTGTTTAGCTAATAAACATGGGAAACACCCCCTCTCTCAGGTGGCTAGAAAGTGGGTGCTCATTTTAAGTTAAATTTACATGGAAAAGTGATCGCCACTTTTTCGAAAAAGTAATTTCTTCATATCATAAAAACTATTTTTTTGCGACAGAAACGGTTGTCAGATTCGTTTTTAGCACACCAAAATCTACAAAAAAAAATTGTTATTAACGAACGCGAGACGCACGGCCCTTAATGGAAAATTATATCAAAAGTCCGGGGGAAAATAGTTTTCAATAAAAACAGCATATGAATTCGATAGAAAAAATGTATGCTATTTTTTTTCTTTTTTCTGTGTGTTTCTTAGCTAAAAAAGTTTTTTGTTTGATTTCTTTTGCATGGTATTAACCCCTGAACTCTGGGACTATTTTCTATTTCACAGACGTAGCCTTTGTTTATGCTATGCGTGAGCATAAACGAAAACTGTTAAATATGCATTCGCGTACAAAACTGCCTTGTCAAAAAACCTTTAAGCCAATAAACACGAAAATAATGAATGATTCTGCGCTATGAAACAGGTGCTGTCAAGAATTTTGCATGTCAACATACTTAAAGAAATAAACAGCAAGATGGTCAACATTTTGAAATTTGGAAATAGACTTTTGTCATATTTATATATGCTCCGTAGTTACATCAAGCTTCATAAATTAAAGGACTGATATAAATAAAAGGTGAAATATAAGTGATTAAATTCTCTCAAACGTATATATATATATATATATATATATATATATATATATATATATATATATATATATATATATATATATATATATATATATATATAGATATATATATTAAACCATGTTATATATTAGACATGGTAAAATAATTTTCTCCTCAAAAATAAAAGAAAAGTTCGTGAACTTTTTTTTATTTGGCAATTTTTTTTCTTGGCTGATGAGATCAATGATCGAAACCGTCTGCCCATCATATCAAGATATGACTATTTTTATTAGAAAATAAAAAATATAAATTTGCCCTCTTTAATTGAGCACTATCAACGACCCTTGTTGGAATTCAATGATTCTAATCTTTTGAATATTTTCAACCTGTTGTATTCGTCCGTTTTAATAAATTTATATATTATTTTAAGTATGTCCTATTGTATATTAGTCTAGAATATTAATAAAATGGTTTCTATGGGTTTTCTTTTTTTAAATATACCAATTATAAAAGAATTGAAAGTTCAAAATTCTCGATGTTCATAATTTCCGTATGAGGCGATTTTTTCCGTATTTTCAAATTTAATATTTGTGAAGTCTTTCATGTTAGTATCCCTGTATATGAGTTAAGAATGCTTATAAAACTGTTTTAATGGCTTGTTTTACATTTCCTAAATATGCAGTATAGTTTTATGGCATTTATTTAAAAGAAACTATCAACAAAAAAATAAGATATAAATGCCATTTTTACAAAAAACAATAAGCGAACTGGAGTTATGTTCTTTTTCTTAATCCTGTTTGCGTCTGAGGATACAACCTGTTTGTGGTTTGAGTTGTCCCCCTTTGCAAATTGGCTGTTTGGAGAAATGGAAAACTAGATGGCTCTGTGTGGTTTGAGTTGTCCCCCTTTGCAAATTGGCTGTTTGGAGAAATGGAAAACTAGATGGCTCTGGTTGATAGTCAATTTGCATAAGTGGAGAAATGGGCAGCATATAAACGGTACTTTTTTTTTTTTTTAAAGCAGGGTGAAGAGTGCAGAGGGTGAAACGACGGGTGGAAGAAGTGACGGTGAATTGTTTTTTGTGACGGTGAATTATTTCTTGGACGTTGAAGAGCTCAACCTTTTGGAAGGAACAGCTGTGTCTTATATATATTTTTTTAATTTCTTTTTTTTTCTTCTACTTCACTACAAGCTATTTCGGCGGGAACTATGGAAGCAAAGAGGATTAGCAGTGAAATGCTTAAGACGTTCTCTGGAGAGGGAGATGTTATAACCTGGCTGACCAAGGTTAAACTTGTCGCTAAGTTGCAGGACATCGCGGATGTAGCCAGCTTGATACCGCTGTATCTTGATGGTGATGCTCTGGCCCTATATCTGGAGATGCGGGAGGAGGATCGACTGTCTGTTGACGTCATTGAGGAAAAGTTGAGGGAAGCATTTACCGAGGGACCGTTTGTGGCATATGGCAAACTAAGCCGTATGGTGTGGACCAGAGAGCCTGTCAATGTTTACGCCAACAATATCAGGAGGTTGACGGACTAGCAGGATTCAATGGAGGAGGCCGTCGACAGATGGTTAAGATGGCCTTTATCAATGGCTTCCCGGACCATATTTCTATAGCTCTGCAGCAACTGCCTGGTGTAAATACTATGGAGGTGGCGGAGTTGATTACACAGGCTAGGGTGCTGGCCAGGAAAAAAGAGTGAGTTGGGAATCGTAGCTGTCGCTCAACGAAGCAAACTGCAGCAAGAAATTGTGAAGGACGAAAAGCAGAGAGGACTGTGGCAGAGACCCAGCTTCTGTGGCAGATGCTACCGATGCCAAGGCCCCCATATGGTGCGGGAGTGCAGGGAGCCAAAACCAGAAGTCACGTGTTACCGCTGTGGGGGAGTCGGCCACATCAGCAGATTCTGTCCCCAGAAACGAACAGGGGGAAGTCACTGCGCTGGTGGCTACCCCACTTATTCGATAAAGGCGCCGAATGAGGTGGCTGTTGCAATATGTTGTGTGAATGAAGACACTCTGAATGATTTGCATGACCTGCACCATTTTGGAGTGGATAGAACCTTGTTCTTGGCCAGGAAATTGAACCCCAGAATCACAAAGGAGGCCGTTAGGACAGTGGTTGAGAGATGCAGCCGGTGTCAATCAATCGACCCTGCGCCGAGTAGACACGAAGCTGGTGAGGTTCAGGTGGCAGAGAATTGGAGCAGGTTGGCGATAGACGTAACGCACTATCGACAGAGGCCGTATCTGTCACTGGTCGACTGTGGACCAGGAAGAGTAGCCATTTGGAGGGAGATCAAGGCGGAAAATGCAGGTGAAATTGTAAAGGTCTTGGAAGAGATGTTTTTGGAGAGGGGTCCAGTGACGGAAGTGCTAATGGACAATGGAACTGCCTTTCGCTCAGCTGCCATGAAGAATGTGCTGGATAAGTGGGGAGTGCGGCGCTATTTCAGGGCTGCATATAGACCAGGCGGAAACGGAATTGTGGAGCGGCATCACAGGACCATTAAGGCTATAGCTGAAAGGGGACAGATTTCGCCGCCAGAAGCTGTCTTCTGGTATAATATGGCTCCAAAGTCAGGGCAAAAAGTGGAGTCAGTGCCGCAGAGGGCAGTCTTCAAGTACGAGTGGCGGCATCCCCGAACAGCATGTACCCGCGGAGGAAGGCGAGTGGGAGAGGAAGTGTGGATCAAACCGCCTGATTCTCGCTATACCACACGCTGGGGGGAGGGGCATTGTGACAAGTGTCCAGTCCCCGAACAATGCATCTATCGACGGCATCCCTCGACACATCCTTGATGTGTGGCCGGTAGTGGTCTCAGAGGAAGACAGCGACGTCGAGCCAAGTAGCGACGTTCACGAAGAGGCTCCGCGGAGATCGCAGCGAGAGAGACGGCCGCCATGTTGGTCGAGCGACTATGTGATGGGTTGACATGTGATGATCGTGTAGATCAAGGGGGCGTGTGGTTTGGAGTTGTCCCCCTTTGCAAATTGGCTGTTTGGAGAAATGGAAAACTAGATGGCTCTGGTTGATAGTCAATTTGCATAAGTGGAGAAATGGGCAGCATATAAACGGTACTTTTTTCAAAGCAGGGTGAAGCGTGCAGAGGGTGAAACGACGGTTGGAAGAAGTGATGGTGAATTGTTTGTTTTGTGACGGTGAATTGTTGTTTGGACGTTGAAGAGATCAACCTTTGGAAGGAACAGCTGTCTTATATATATATTTTTTAATTTCTTTTTTTTTTTTTTACTTCACTACACTGTTGTTTCCTGGAAAAGGTTTCAACGAGAATCCGGTTGAGAAGGTACTCCAAGATGTAAGTAATATTAGAAAAAATGTATATTAATTATCAACGTACGGAATATGTATTTTCTTTTGTTTCCAAACACGCACTTTTTCGAATATCGGTACATCTGTTTAACTGCAGTTAATTGTTAAGGCGAAGGGGGTGTCATAATCGAGCCGTAACACTATATTATTGACAATAACATTGTAAGCTTATCAATAAAAGTATAGTGCACTTCAGATAATATTACTAATCTGATAATAAATTCATTTAGTAAAAAAAATCAAATTCAGTTATATGTTTTATAAACAATTTAATAAGCTTTAAATGTTCATAAATAGCCAAGAGACTGACAAACATCATAAGTGATTCGTTACTATTTAATTTAATCGAAATTTTATAATTAGGAAAAACAACAAAAAACATGAGAACGAAAATCTAAGCATCTAATATAGCTAGCATCTTGTGTGGTAAAATACACACACACATACATATATATGTATTTTTCTATTTGCTTGGTTTAATTTCTCTTTGAAACCACATTTATTTATTTAAATTTTCTATGAAATACCGATTTCTGTGCACAAATATGGTACACATATATCTGAACGTTCGATTCTTATATATATATATATACTAGCTGTACCCTGCCACGCATTACTGTGGCTCAAATTGGCGCAATGGAAAAAGTTCCAAAATGAGAAAAAGCATGTTTCTTATAGGTTTAATTTCCCATTTTGCATGGGTACACAGTTTTTGTTGTTCCATTTTCTTAGCTGATATAGAGATTTTCCGGTTTGGTGACTCTTGAATACGTAATATAAACTGTCCATAAACAGTCAGTGTGTAGCTATAAAGCCCACAATTGTAAAGATTGTTCCCTGTGCTTAGTTGATGGTTATTGCAAATGACAATAAAATTAGAAAGTTCAATTTCCTAAAGTGTAATGATGCATCCGGTCGAATCATAGGAATGCATGGAATGAAGATATATTCATCTGTGAATGGTCCTGTAAAGATTGTTGTTTCTATGATATTGTTTTTTTTTTTTACTGCAAGCTATGTGACATTGCAAATCTTGGATTGGTTTATATTTCACAACATGATAATTAGTACACCAAATTTCAGGTGCAATACATGCGGTTGCATCCCTGGCAAATATAGCTGTTGGATAATTAACCACATTCTCTGCTTTCACAATGGTGTCGATGGATTTGTATTTGACTACCTCACTTGGAATTTTACATTGAATAATAGCGTTAAGTCCATGGGCATCTTTGTATTGACCTGCAAGAATAGCTTATTCACTAAGTCAAATGGAATTCTTATAATTTGAATATCTGCAAAAACCTTATAAACTAACTAATCTTTTGATGAAACAAAATTACAGAAACTACAGAAGTTAAAAGTCAAAGAAGTTTGCCCTTAACTCTGATCAGATGGCACTTTTTCGTACCCAATTTCCCACAAGTGATGCAAAAGTTTTTGTGCGGATCGAACAGTCTGCAACTGGACATGCATATTTTGAGTCAAGTTTAATGTCTTCACATGGAACAAAAAAGTAGAGTATTTGAGGCAAGCATTTATTTCATCTGCTGGTGTTGATTGAAGAATAACAGGTAACATTTGTCTGAAATCTCCTGCAAACAATATTACTGCATTCCCAAATGGTCTGACATTGCCACGCAAATTTTGCAAGGATCGACCAAGAGCCTCAAGTTATTTTTTGCGTACAATTGTGCATTCATCCTAAAGAATAAGTTTGCATTTCTGCAATATTTTCCCCCATATTGGATGTTTTGGAGATGTCGAACATGATATTTTTGAAAAATTGAATGTTTTAAAGTAGAATAAATAATTCTTCTACTTGGCAGCAAGGTCGCAGGTATTCCTCATGCAGCAAGGGCTAAGGCTATGTCATTTTGTTACCAAATGGCTGCCAAAATAATTTAATTAGAAAGGTTTTACCAGTTACTTCTGGTGGTGTTCAAGGTAGCAGTAATTTCCAAATAACTTCTATTCTCACAGTCAGTAAATTAGGTGACTAAAATAGGATTTATCCATGTTTTGACAATGCCTTATTCACTGTAATCAATTTAGGAGACTAAAATAGGATGGGGGATATGAGATGGACAGATAGAGAGGAAGGTATATATATAGAAAAGAGACAGTGAGAGGAAAATAGAGAAAGAGAAGGAGATAGAGAGATAAAGGGATTGATAGATAAACAGAGAGAGGGGAAGAGTTCAAAACAGAGAGGGATGAGACAGAGGAAATGAGAGAGATAGAGGGAGTTAGAGAGAGAAAGGGGCTCAAAGAGAGATGGAGAGGGTGATATAGAGAGATAGATTGAGAGAGGGACAGGGGGAGATGGATAAAGAGAGATATTAAAAGAGGAAGAGAGAGGGGGAGAGAAACAGAAGGTGAACTACACTTCACCGTTTGTTTCCTCGTTCAGTAGAGAAGAAATCTTTCGAGATTGAGGCAATTTTAATGTTTTGTTATTATCCAGCGTACCCCCATTTTTTTGGGGGGGGCTAGATTTTCATCACATTAGAAACCGACCTGGTTATCTGTACTTTCACCTAACAAATTAATAAAAGAAAAACATATTGAAAAATTTGAATTTAACATGAAAATACTATTTTTTTTTAAAATAGCACGAAAACATAAGTGCATAAGTGCCACTTTAGGTACTCCTTGAGCGTTGAGTTCCATGGCGACCAGCATAATCATTTAATGGTCGTTCCTTAGCCCCCCCTAGTCAAGGCTAATGCATGCGCACGAAACATTTTTTATTTACTGACGTTGGCTTAGTAACTAAACGATTTATTGATAATTTCGTAACCCTTAAACGCATGCCGGAAGATTTAAATTGGTTCATTATTGTTGTAATGAAAAAAAAGTTTCATTCAACACAAAACCAATAACACGTATTAATGATAAATTATTTATTATTGTATTCATTGAAATTTACTAATTTTTAAATAAAAAAGTAAAAAAAGCTTAATAAAAAATAGTTGCTTATGTGCGCATAAAAAAACTTTAAAAAAACATTTTTTTTTGATTAGGTCCACCTTGGAATCACCCCCCAACCTCCTCATCTTAAGAACAGCTTCCGGAATAAACACCACTTTTGGAGGAGGGGGGCTATTTGCAAAATTTGTCTGATATTTGTTGTCAGCATACCCACCCGAAAATACTATTTAAAAAAAGGAGGGGTTCAGTGCCCGTGGCAGAGAAGTAGGTTTATTTATTAATAAAAGCTGGGGAGAAGTAAATTTATTTATAAATAAAAGTGGTGATTTAAAATAGGAAATTGTGAAGGTGGACCTAAATGTAAATATTTACCCAAAAAATTATCCCGAGGTTTATTGCAAAAACGTTTTGTTTTCGCACTATTCAACAATTGATTCATCCACGCATGTAAATTAAAAAAAATATTTGTAAAAGTGAGAAGTTATCAGTAAATGATGTATTTTTTTTTTAATTTATTTATTTATTTATTTATTTATTTTTTTACATAAGGTCCACCTCCACAAATGTTAAGAACGGCTTTCAGAATAAACACCCCCGACCTCTCCATGTTAACAACGAATTTCGGAATAAGCACCATTTGGGGGGGATATTTAAAAACAAAAGTCGATAAAAGTCGTCATTTAAAAAGTAATTTAAAATCAAATGTTTGTAAACGTGAGAAATTATTAATAAATGTTTAGCAACATTTTTCGGTGCTAATGCAGAGAGTGATCTTCGCTATCTTTTAAATCGTGTTTTTTTTTTTTATTCCAACCAATCTTATATCGAAAAATAAAACAAAAAACTCAAAAAGCAAGCGACAAACTTTTTTGGCCTTATATAATAAAGAAAAAATGTGTAAATTAAAAAATTTGGAAGATAAACAAATGATTTTTTTTACTTACTAAACAGAAAATGAAATCTTTCGTCAATTCGTGGCTGTGAAATGAATCGAACCGGAAGTTCAGTTTTATCAACAGAACAGATTCGCATCACGGTTAAAAAATATATTTATTTTATTTAATAATTTAATAATTCGCGAGGTAAATTTATTTTAATAACATAAAAACATGCCTCGACTCTAAAGATGGGTTGTCTGAAAATTTCAAATGAATTGGTAACGTAGAAATATGGTTTTATTCGTGTGGAACGAACCAAATTTACATATATATATATATATATAAATATATATATATATATATATATATAAAGACTCTCAACATATATATACAATCTATATATCTATAAAAATGTAAAATGTGTGTGAGGACAACTCCTCGACGAATTTTATATCTACGGACTTGAAATTTAGATATACCAAATATACAGAATATCCAGACATGAGCAAAAATTTTAATCTGTTTTAATCCGGAAAAAGATATGATACACCGACAAATTAAACGACTGCGTATATGGGAATCGTTGACATGACAACTTCCTTATGTTGAGAATAAGTAGGTTTGAAGACATTTTTAAAGATCGTTGCAAGCTGGTCTAATACTTATAGTCTTTGACTTACTGTCTTTATGTTTTGGTATCGATCTCAGCTGAGTATTTTCTTAACTTTAAGGAAGTTTAGAATATAAAAAAAACATAATAATCTCATGAAAATGTCTCAATTTCTTCCCGCGTTTTTTATTGATTTTGGAAAGCGATTTAACGTTACGTTTTAAACCGAGCAACGCCACTTACATCTGCTAGTTGTCAATATTTTCAAATACATACGTATGCACACACACGCACGCACCCCCAACCCACCCCCACACACACACATAAATATATATTGTACATTAAGAGGCGATATATATATATATATATATATATATATATATATATATATATATATATACCCGTTCACATACACTTTTCCATGATAAAGCTAGAACTCAAAATAAGATGGACTGGAGCAATTGTATCGACAACGGACAACGCCAGATTCAAAGTGGGGTTCGATGTACTGCATCTCATAAGTACCTATCTTAGTTGTATATGACGCGTTACTTGTCACATATTAGAATGTAGAACAAGATAAAAATATAAAAATTAACATCGAGGCATAGCCAATAGATTGCGCTTTGGCCCATATGGTTAGGTCGTCAGTATTGCACATTTCATGGGTGCGACGACCTTGGTTAACGACTATGTTGAACCACTTTACTGCTGAGATGCAGTACATAGAAACCCACTTTGGGTCTGGGGTTGTCTGCTGTCGATGCAATTGCTCGATTCGATCTAATTCTGGGTTCTAGCTGTATCAGAAACGTGTATGTGAACGGGGATTTATATATATATATATATATATATATATATATATATATATATACACAAACAAATGTATATATATATATATATACGCATTAGGTGTATTTGAAAGCCAAATTACAACGCAACATTATAAAAATACACAAATATTTTACTTGTTTGAAATTTATGTATTAATATATGATTTATTAATGCAGCACATTTGAATATTGTTTTTTTTTATCATCTTAATACCCAAATCCAATAGATTTTTGAAGTGGTGAATGCATAACAGAGTTATATAAATGCACTTTATTTGACCGAAAACCATTAGATATTTGAGTCAGATGTTAATCACAATTAGATTGTTTATATAGGAAAGTTGTAAGTTTACAAAATCTGTTATACTTTAAAGTAAAACATAAACATCTTTAATGTATGTACACCTGGCATTGTACTCTTTTGTCTCGTCCTCTTTTGTTTCCGATCAGTCACAGTTTACACACTATTAACGACTCGAAAATACTTCGTATATAGCTAACTTCGCCAGACCGTGCCGGTGTACACAATGGAAAAAATGCAGGTGATTTAAAATACACAAGCGTTTCTCACATGAAATCAAGCCATTAAAATTTCCAAATCTTCACCCGTCTAATATTAGTCAAAATGCAAATCGCTTAACCTTGGTGAACTAACGAGACCCAAAGTGTCGATAGGATTATAGCGTACGTCAAATAAACTCTGATAATAAATTCATTCATTAATAAAAGAAACAATTCAATTATGTGTTTCATAAATGATCTGCTAAGCTTTAAATGCTCATTAAGAGCCGGGAGGAGACAGAGCGGAGACGGACAACCATTATAAGTGACTCGTTACTTTTTAATTTAGTCGAAATTTACGAATTTGGAAACACTACAAAAGTATAAGAACGAATATCTAAGCATCTACTATGGTATGCATCTTGTGTGATCGAATATATATATATATATATATATATATATATATATATATATATATATATATATATATATATGAAGGAATTTCGAAGAAGAGAGGAGCAGACTAATATATGTTTTCAGTTTGCGTGCATGCATAGCTGATATGAATCTTTGCGTGACTAGGCGATAAATATTGATTTTATTTAAAAGTGTTGAATCATCTCAGTGTTATGATGTGCAGATAAACTTTGACATCGAATGTAAATAATATTATTAGTATTTTACCGAACAGTATTCGTTTTGCAGTACTCTTTTTTCCTTGTTTCTTTCTTATATATATATATATATATATATATATATATATATATATATATATATATATATATATATATATAATGTGGCAATATATATATATACATATAATGTGGCAATATATATATATATATATATATATATAATGTGGCAATATATATATAATGTGGCAATATATATATATATATATATATATATAATGTGGCAACCGCTTCATTTAAGATTAATAACATATCAATATGCCATACAAGGACTGATTTAAAATGAGTTATTTCCCAAAATGTTTTTCAAATTTATGCGATATTCACGAAGTTATGGCATTTTTTTCATTATTAAGGAATTTATACTGCCCATCTCTTTATTGCATACCAAAGAAACCGAGCAATTGAAGGTTATCGAAAATCACAGGATTGTTGCTGGGCTCGCAGAGGGATTACTTATCCAGGATTTGACCACGTAGCTGGAAAGGGATTTAAGAAGCTTGGCTTTATTCGTGAACAACCAATATACCAAATACAGAAAAGCTAAGTGCACCAGGAGAAACCTTTCAAATTGGGCTATTCGTAAAATTGGAAGTAAGATCAACCGAAAGTCAAACAGCACTAGTGCTTCAAATTTTGCAAGAGCTGAAATCGCTCTAAGATCCAGGCAGGCTCTATTCAATGTGTTAAATAAGATGGCAAGGAACTTCAAATCTCTTCCAATGCCTCTATAGGGCAAACAATAGAGGGAAAAACGAATGGCTTGTCACAAAATTACATGAAAATGGATTTCTAACATGTCCAATTTACGGATGAGTTCTGTGCTACTCTTGATAGTTCCGATGGATAGGCCAAAGTTTGGAATCTGAACGGAACTCCGACCTCTTACAGACATCAACCTCAACAAGGAGGTGAAGGCATTATGTTTTGGGTGGGATGTATAAGATACCTTGGTTAGACGATTCCAAATGCCAGATGGTGTAAACTCACCCTCAATGTGTACTCGGCTTTTTTTTTTGTCGCCGTGGCTATATGACCTACCATTGTCACGTCGCTTTCAGATGATTTTTTATCATGACAATGCACTATCCTATTCTGCTCAGACGAATGCTTGATTTCATAGGCTTCATTGTAGCAACACGAATAACCTGGTCACTGTGCTGTTCAGACCATAATTTATTGTGAGGGCGGTAACAAAGTCTTCGCGGAAGTGCCTAATATGCGGTTAATATCGAAATATGAAGACAATCTATTGTGTAAATTACTATCGATCTCGGACAACACTGAAATAATGATATTTTACAATTACTAATTCTTTGAGCCTACAAAATATTTTATTACAGTAATGCCATGTTAAGAGAATACAAATTATTTTTTTTATTCTAAGCATCCAGAATTTACAAATAAATCAACTTAAACATTATTGGAAATTTCGTGGTCAATTACTCACTAAAACTTTGGAAAAATATAAGTCGATCATTTTATGCATATCACAGTTAAACACAATTAATCATATGGCATATATATATATATATATATATATATATATATATATATATATATATATATATATATATATATGAACCTCTCTGATCAATATACATATATTAATATCTCTGGCCAATATATAAGCCGCCCGCCTTGTTCAGCAGATGGCTTCTGACCCTGTTGAATTCTTGTGGCCGCTGATCGCATTCCGCTGAAAATCAAATAGCTTTGCATGCACACCAAAAAGAAAACAGACTCGGAGGTTTCTAACTACTGAAAAGTTAATTCACGAAAAAATACAGGTTTTTACATATGTACATTTTTCAGTTCGATTACACCAGAAACATCAAAATCTTCCAAAATCTTATTCTCTATTCTCCACGATTGCGATGGTAGCAGCGGTTGGGTAGGGGGGATATCTCTTGGTTAGGTCCTCTCTCTCCGGTGGTCTGGCTTAATCTGGTAATTCCGAACCGGGCATTTGCTTATCTACCAAAGTAAAAGGATTAGTTGGGGAAATTCGCCAGAATCCTACACGGGAAATTATTTGAATTATTTGAATTATTTGAATTATTTGGATACTTTGAATTATTTGGTTTATTTAAATTATTTTGATTATTTAAATTATTTTGTTTATTTGAATTATTATATATATACACACACACACATATATATATATATATATATATATATATATATATATATATATATATATATATATATATTTAAATAAGGGAGTAGTCACCAACAATGTGTATTTTTTAACATT
Organism: Euprymna scolopes; assembly: GCF_053919585.1. Taxonomy (NCBI): domain Eukaryota; kingdom Metazoa; phylum Mollusca; class Cephalopoda; order Sepiida; family Sepiolidae; genus Euprymna; species Euprymna scolopes. Next base: position 23,327,132 of record NC_136496.1, on the reverse strand, counting down.
ATTCCGTGTCTTGGTTTTTCATTGAGAATTATGTTTGGATCATTGTAATAATGTTTTTAAGTCATTGAAATCGTTTAAGCGCGTTTCAGACGGTCTGTGATGCGTCCTTTTCAGAAATTATTTTAAAATGTTAAAAAATACAGATTGTGGGTGATTACTCCCTTATTTAAATATACATCTTTCTTTCGTTGGAATTTCTTAACCCATTTTATATATATATATATATATATACATATATATATATATATATATATATATATATATATATATATATATATATAGTCAGCGTATCTGGGATACACACTAAATTTCCATTCATACGTCCCAAAAGCTAGAAAGTCTGAACCGGTGTTCATTAGGCCAACGAATGTATGATTTCATTCTACATTATTCTGACGTTTCCAGACATATTTCTCAAACAATAAAATATATGTCTGTTTTACAAAATACAATAAATCCATCCCCGTTTATAGGTTACACGCTGCTGTCTGGGATTCAATCAACGTTTAACAGACAATATCAGCATATTTGCCGACATTACTCAGGGTTTTTGGGGATCTTAATATCGTTCCCCTAGACCGTCGCGTCACAAATATGGAAAAAAAGAGGTTTACGGGTGAGAAAAGCAATTTACATAAAAGACTGTCATGTGGAGGAAAATAGTTGATGAGGCCGGAACCATAACTACTTTGCAGATCAAACGATTGACTTCTTCGCTAGACAAAAGGTTGTTTAAAGTTATTTTTAAAAATTGGTTGATATGTCAAAAAATAATGCAGTAGGCGCCTAGGATGTATTTTTTTTATTATATGTGAAAGTAGAAAATGTAGTAAGAAATACAGTTTTCATGATTAGAAATAGTATTTTTGCCCTAAAACAACATTTTCAGGGACCTGCAATAAAGCGATGAACATCATAAATTCCTTGATAAAGAATGGAATGTCATAACTTTGTGAATAATAAATGAATTTGTTTCATATTTTGGGAAATAAGTATCCTTCAAATAGTCCTTAGATCATACAATTTCATTTGTTGTGACATGTATGGGGTAAAATATTGATATTTTACTAATCTACGAGAAAGCGATTGACACAGATTATACACACACACACGCACACACACACGCACACGCACACGCACACACATACACATACACACACATATATATACGTATTAGTGATGGGATGATTCCAATAGTTTTCTCGATTCCGATACAATTACCGATGCCGATACAATTACCGATTCTGATTCTAATTCTTTATAAATCTAGATATTTAACTTATAGAGTTGGCATTTTTCCTGATTTGTGTAAAAAAAAGAAGTTAAATACGCAGGTACTTTCCTAAACTAAACTTGACGTCTTTTCTGTTACGACCACCGCCAAACCGGAAGTGAGATAGGTTTAAATTAAGGCTAGACAACCGAAAAGAGGGGATGACTTTCGAAAATATCGCTGAAAAAAGCAATCCTTCCCTGTAGAAAGGTGTCCAGTATAGGGTGACGAAATGAATGTTTTTAGCCAATTTTTCGGTGTTTGTTTTCTGGACGGTTGAGATTTAAAACGATACTGATCTTGGGAAAATATGTTGCCAAAGTTTTAGGCAGATATGCAAACATAAATACATTTATATATTGGTAGCTAAAATTTCCGAGTCAAACCGATTAAAATTCTTGCCCTATCTCTGAATAATCTTTATGTAAAATTTCAAATGTTAGACTAGAAATTGCCTGAGTAATTTGGTAGAGACCGCAGAGGTCTAATTTTTTAAAACTTTGACCCCTATTATGACCCGTTAACATTTATTGTTTGGGGCTCACATCAAGTTATTAAGTAAGATCGATGTCCAAGAAACCTATATCTAAAATTTCAAGCGTTTAGACTAACAATTGGCGGATGAGTTTGGTAGAGTTCCTAACAGTCAAATCCTTGAACTTTGACCCATTGACCTCTAAATTTCTGGCCAAATACTGATTACAAAAATGTTCCCAACTCTTACTTCTCTGTATTTCAAATTTCGAGTCTGTAGACTGAAAATTGACAGAGTTATTGTGTAGGGAAATGTACACAGACAGACAGCCACTTTAATATATATATATATATATATATATATATATATATAGTTGTTCAGGTGTTCATATAATTGTGAGTATCTTCATATTCAGGTGTTCATATAATTGTGGATATACATATATATATATATATATATATATATATATATATATATATATATGTATATCCACAATTATATGAACACCTGAATATGAAGATACTCACAATTATATGAACACCTGAACAACTATATATATATATATATATATATATATATATATATATATATATATATATATATATTAAAGTGGCTGTCTGTCTGTGTACATTTCCCTACACAATAACTCTGTCAAATGGTAGTTGCCTGTCTAGCCGCACTGATGAGCTGTGAAACAGCGAAACAGTACTGTATGTGGATGACTATATATATATATATATATATATATATATATATATATATATAAAGATACCCACAATTAAATGAACACCTGAACAACTCGGTCTGTTAGATAAGACATATCCAATTTTGGTCTTCTTTACATATACATAAGTGTATACATCCTATATTTGGTAAGTGTCTTTTTACATACCTATTGTTTATTGCCTCCACTGTGTAACATCTTGTATATAAATATCTTATACGATTTCATTCCTCTCAATTACTGCATTTACAAAACTACACGTTTTATTCAATACTTGCTCCTTGTTGTCCTTCTCTTAGTGTTTCATTTATTTTTACTTTTAGTGCATGCGCATTTCATAAATACGTCTGATTTTTTCTCTATGCTAAACCCCACATCCCTAATAAATGTGAAGTGACAATGGCCATGTGTGTTTAGAAAAATAAAGAGGATTCTATAGTTTTTGATAAATCTCCGTAATACGTAATCCTCCTTATCTTCTGCTATAAATCATATACTATTATAAATTTTGCTTCTCTCTTTTAGCTATATATAGCAACCACCTTTCTATTTTAGCATCCAAGTAGCTGTATCCGTTCTCTGTAAATTTTTTAATCGCATAGTTATCATTTCTGTCACTGAGCCATTAGCATTTTTTAAGCTTAGATGCTGGACCTCTCATAAAGCAAAACTTGAAGATTTGTATTGTACGCATTAAGATGGAAACTAAAAGAATATTTGGTCCAAGCGAAATTAAAGTCATTTAGAAATGCAATGGTATTAGGTGTTCTCTGACAATGAGACTATTAACATTTAACAATGAATTAAAGTTCGTGTCTATTTCCATTCTATGGAGGCCATGAGCGAACGCAGACCCCACAATTTTATCGTATCATCCCTATTTAAGTTAAAACATACTTATCAACGTATTTTTATGTACATCTATATCAAAAACACTTGTAAACGTTTTTTTTTTAATTTTTTATTACCACACTTTGTGGACCAAACTGTTGCGCGAACGGAACGTGATTTGCAATTATTATCGAAATCGGGGGGGGGTATTAAATATCTGGTATAATTCATGTCAAGTATATGTGATCTCTTCATCTGTAAATATGCCTGTCTTATCGCGTGGATGCGTGAGAATTGGTTGTGTGCCCGTGAGTTTTCAATAAGGTGTATTGCTGATATGATTGATATGTTTGTATGTTATAAAATATGGTTCTGCGGATACGATTGGTTGTATTCACGTCACGAATAGTGTGTTTGAGTTTTATTGATACGAATGATGTATTTAGATTTATTATTTTTACGTACTTGGATGGTATCTCTGATACGAATAATGCGTTTGGGTGTATTAATCGGGTGTGTTTGTATTGTATTGCAGACACAAATATATGTTTGTATTTTAGAAAAAGAGACTCGTGTAGTTATTTTATGTATTTCCTTGTGAAAAACCCTCGATTGAATAAAACAGATATGATTGTACTTAATTCATTGCTCAATATGCTGCTCTTATAATCGGTTATCTCAGTAAATCTCAACACTCTCTAAGTCTATTCTCTATCTTTAAAAAATTACTATAATACAGTAAATAGAGGACTGTTTTTATATTTGGGTTTATTCTACTCTGTCATATGTAAAATCCTTGATAAATTGCAGAAACGTATATAATTAAATTAGCCACACCCTATTTTCTTCATTGCAACCCCCCTCTCTCTCTCTCTCTCTCTCTCTCTCTCTCTCGCAAACGTGATATTGTTTGACTCAGTCTTTTCTATAAATGATATAATGAAATGTGTTTTATTTATCCAGCGCGTTTGACTTGTTGGTCGAGTGTTCTTCATAAATTCACTGTTTTAATATATCTCCGAACTCAGTAGTTTTTCCCAAGACGGAAAGGTTGCGAAAAACTTCTGCTTACTGTCTACCTCCTACATACTCCTGTATATTTTCAAGGTTAATAGACATTTTGCGGTAGTCCTATTTCGTTGTTGATGTCTTTTTTTACTCCAAATTGCTTCATCAATTATACTGTTAATTTTCCATAATAAAAAAAATGATATTTTCCATGAGAAAATCTTATTTAATCACTACTACTTTTGAGGTGTCTTACATAAGTTTCCAGACTCTTTCATATGGATAATTTTATTGATAGTACACACATGAAACTCTAGTACCATTCGAAGTAGTCTTCTCCGGCTGCAATGCACTTGTTGTATCGTTGCAAACACTTCTGAAAGCCCCTATGGAAGTCGCTTTTTATGAGCGTGATAATGGCCTTTCTCATCACCTCTTTCATTTCTTCAATTTTCCCATAACGGCAGCTTTTAAGGTGTTCTTTAGTTTAGAGAATAACTAAAATAACAGGAAGCATGCTCTGGGCTATATGCAGGGCGAAGAACGTTCTTGATATCCATCTTAGTCAAATAGTTTTTTGACAATGATGGAGTTGTGAATAAACTTGGAACAAACTTTCGAAACAAACTTCGCGCAAATCTTTTGCATCTTGAGTTCCTTGTGAATAATTGTGTGTACAGTTCCCACACTGACAGTAAACTGTGCACCTATGTCCTATAGACACACGACGGTCCAAATCCATGAAATTCTTCTTTTTTTTTTTGGCTAATCAACTCTGGTGTGACGACTTCATTACTCCTCCATATCTATTACCATCTCTCACAGATTGACTGCCTACCTTGAATTTGAACCTGAAGTCATAAAAATTGGTCAGTCATCTCATAAGTTGTATAACAATAACATTCAATTTTAAATAGTTTATAACAGTTCCATATGACAAAACTAATGTCTGGAAACTTATTTCAGGCATTTCGTATTTAAATAAATTCTGATGAACGAGGAAATTCAAATCAGTATTACTTTTGACATTTCTGAATTTTATCAGATGGTGCTTAGTTATTCGTATTATTTAGATTAATCGGATTAATCTTCTCATCTTGAGTAGGATCATAAATTATAAACAATGGATAATATATACAAGTAATAAGTATAAACATTAATACATATATACATAGAGAAAGAGGGTGAGAGAGGAGAGAGAGAGAGACAGACAGACAGAGATACCTTATATATAATAATTAGTAATAAATGGTGATCTTAACAAGTAGAAATAATAATAATAATAATAATAATAATAATAATAATAATAATAATAAATAATGATATTTAAAAATAAACTTGCTTTGCGGCTCCTAAAATTCGTACGATAATTGTCCGCCATTAGCCGTGGGACAGTGGTACTTGGAGAAATCAATGATAAAAGTGATATATTCTTGAAGGTTGAAGGTTCAATTAATCAGTGTGGGAAACCGAAAAATACAGCTGTGAAGAACTTAGAACTTCTATCCAGTCATGGCTGACGGAACAAAGGCATGCTAAACCCGTGATGTAAATACAGGGTTCCGCTCGAAATTCTGGCCAAATCCCCGATTTCGACGGAAGTATTTCCAATTTCGACAAGAAGAAAGTCGGAGGTTACATCAACGGAAACTTTGAAAATCACTCTCAAGATGAGAACAGTCGTCCGGAAATTAAACAATACGAGTGTTATTTTTTTGTTAAATTTTCACCTGATCACAGTAAACTCTAGAGTTAATGCAGGATTAATTTATGATAATGGAGACGCGATTCAGAGCTCTAATCTCCATGTTCATAAGCAAGTCAAGATTGGGAAAAGCGTGTTACCTTATTATTTTTAAATCCCCCCTCCCAAATCGTTTCAAATCCAAACTTATACAAGCCTCAGCTAATTGAACCAACCTAATCGAAAATTTAACTGATCAACGAAATCTTATAATACAATCCAACTGCACCACATATCGGTTACTAGGGCTTCTACATCATTGATACCCATGAAAGTAGATAGAAACCAAAACCAATATAACAAATTCAGAATCTTCTAATTCTGACGTTCGATTAAGAGATCAACAAGATTTCGATGTCTCATTGACATAGATTGTTTTTAAATTTTGCTGTTAGAATAAATACAAATGATAAGAAAATATGAAATACTAGTCGACTCCTTGGCCCTTAAAAAGTAAGATGAAAAATATTCAAAATAAAAAAGGGGGTTAAGATAATATTGTCTTTTACTTTTTTGAGAATACGTTTTAGTGATGACTGAAAAAAATCAGGAAGGTTCCACTGCACTACTTCAATCACTTATTAAACTTAAGGAGGCTCAACTAGAAGCACTACTTAAACTAAATTTCTACCCACTCTCTTCCTTGAAGAGAAAATATTTTTAAGACCTGAAAATAATCGTAAGAATCCGCAGGAGCGCTACTAAAAGCAGTAAATATGGTTATGAATATGGTTATATTTATATATGGTGTATTTATATGAAAATAAGTTGTTTTTTAACTCAATTTATTAAATTACATTTATTTGTAAGGAAAACACGTAAAAATTAGTTAAAACAACAAAAAATATATCGCTGGCCTTGGACGTAAGGGGCTAAAAGATGGAACCATGCCTAGAAAATATAAACAAGATGTTGGTTTACGTTACATTTAAACTTCTGCATATCAATACAATCAGGGTGGCAGGTATTACAAAGGGAATTCCAAAGTTAATTGTTCTAGGGAAGAACATATTAAGGTAAAATTATTCTGGCATTTAGATGACTCAACAGTGAAGGGGTATAATTTTGTTGGTATGCAGGTTTGTCGGAGATATGTACGTCGAAGGGGAACAGGTGCAATGAGTTTATCAGAGCACATTCCATTAAAATACTCGTAAAATATGAAGAGAGATGTCACATTGCGGCGATGGGACAGGGGTTTGAACTTAGTTGACAAATTAGAACCTACTATATTTTCTTATTATGCCTTAATGTACATAAAGTCAGTCGTTTAAATTGTATCACTTCCGCCGTCGTATATCTTTCACTTTTGAAGATACAATATGGAAGACGCTACTTTTGGAGTGACCCTTGTGTAACAAAGCGCCCTGCAGATACCCATGCACATACCTTGCTTTAATACAATATTATATTTAATCGCGCGCAATTTTCTCAATTCCAACATTTGCACAGCAGGATACCGTTATAACGATAGATCAAATGTTTCCTAAGCATCGATAAGTAGCAATTCAGTGCTAAACCGAGATTCTATTTGGTTATACTTGTACTACTGCTAACTATCATATAATCATGATACAACTATCACGTCAGTTTTGTCTCGTTCAATCTTAAGTATATTTCATTCATTTATTCACTTTATTATTATTGTTATTATCATTATTATTATTATTAGTAGTAGTAGTAGTAGTAGTAGTAGTAGTAGTAGTAGTAGTAGTAGTAGTAGTAGTACCCTGGGACAGGAATGCGAGAGAGAAGGAGAATGAGAAGTGGACCAATTATGCTCCGTGGAGATAAGGCGTATACACGGGATTAAAACACAAATAATCCTGGTCGTAATTGGTAAACTAGTAGTAGTATCAAATCGTCTGGAAGGACAATTGAAAAAAACCCTACAAATCCCCAATGTTTTAGGCGGCCTTCAGACCTCTGCAATTATACGTACCATCAACATCCTTAGGAACACCCTTGATCTTTAAAGCTCCTGGTTTGAAGCCGGGATTAAGGGAAATCCTCTGGAAATGAATCCCATCCCTTTCCAGAGAGAAGTTGATGAACGAAATCAGAATTATTATTATTATTATTATTATTATTATTATTATTATTATTATTATTAGCTCACATGGAGCTTTCACACAAGTAAACAAACGATCTGATTGGATACCTGTTGTGTTCTCTGGAAGCTGAGTGACAACAAGTCTCCCCAGACGTCCAGCTCTCTCCTGCTCCTTCGATAGCATTTGCAAATAAATTTGCATCATCGCAACATCCTCTTACCATTGATTTCTCGCTGGCAGTGGCCATTGGTTTATACTGGAATTCGAGTGGCACTAAGCTTCCCCAAGATCCCAGTTCTCTTCACACTTTTCCAGCGGAGGTCTGGCTAGTGCTCCCGCCTCGGTCTTTACAACCTCCTTGACCCTTCTCAGCTCTTTGGTATCACTTTTCTATTGGGGGAACGGTGGTGAAACAATGGAAGGGATGCATGATGGGGGTGTAGAACATGTAGTTTTGCAGCTTCGGTGTTCTTCATTCCCTGTAGCGCTCCTTCGTGATATTGTCTTGTGTTATTCTTCGCATTCAAGGGATTTCCTTAATATTTCAGCCGTTTTCATTATCGTTAGGCGTTGTATTCTTGCAGCTATTCCTCTGATTCCAATTTCTGCCATTCTTTTTGCCAGGTTTTTCGGAATTGTTCCTAGTGCTCCTACTTTAATCGGTACTATTTTGATTTTCTTCATCATCCAAATCCCTTTTAACTCTATGGCTAGCTCTGTGTATTGGCTTGGTTTCTCCTTTTCTTTCATACTCATCCTGTAGTCAGCTGGGATAGCAAAGTCTACGATTTGACAGGATTTCCCGTTAATTATTACGACATGTGGTCTTCTTGCTTGGATGGGTTTATCCGTTTGTATGCCCATGTCCCATAAGATTTTGTGGTTCTCGTTTTCGAGTGCTGTTGCGGGTTTATGCTTGTACCATTTATCTGTACGCTCAAAATGCAGCCGTTTGCACAATTCCTAGTGCAGCGCCCTCCCCACTTGGTAATGCCTGTTTTTGTATTCTTTTTGGGCAAGTTTGCTGCATTCACTTACTATATGGTTTATCGTTTCGTCTCTTTGTCCACAGAGTCTACATTTGCTGATTTCTTGTTTTATCGATCCTTGCTTTGATATGATTGGTTCTTATCGTGTTATCTTGTGCTGCACTTATTAGAGATTCAGTTTCTCGGTTTATATGTCGTTTTCGCATCAAAGTTCCAGGTGTTTTCGTTATTCTCATCTTTTGTTATTCTCATGAATCTTCCGTGTGAGTGGTTTCTCTTTCCATTTCTCTTTTCTCGTTTTGTCTTTTGTCTTTATGTTTTCTGTTTTGTTGGTTTTCTCCGTTTCTCTCGTTGCCATAATTATCCTTTCAATGCTTTGCATTATATATTATTATTATTATTATTATTATTATTATTGGTTTCAGCTATATGTATGTATATTGAATTACGAGGTGTATTTAATAAGTTTCTAAACCTTCTGTAAAGCCATTTAAAATTACCATAGACTTTGGAATATTCAACATGTTATTTCTATTCGTCTCATGAGATGGCTGACTAATTTTTATTATTTCAGGTTCAAATTAACATTAGAATACGTTTTACAAAAAACTGATTATCACAGCTAGTGAATTTCGAAAATGTAATCTGAACGTGAAGACACTTTAGGAAAACGATAGGCAATAAAGTTCTATTTTAGATTTGGAAAAAATGCAAGGGAAATTATGGAATTCTTCCGATAGCTTTCTTGCCATCTTGCATAAATCGGGTATCAGGTTCTGAGTTGCGTAAAAGATTCAAGGAAGGCAAGAAGTCTGTGGGGGGGTAATGAGATCTGTGGGAGGAGTAAAGAAGCCAGACACCAGAGTTGATTGGCTAAATAAAGAATTCCAACGATAAGGACCGTCGTGTGTACATAGAAAAAATAAGTTCACAGTTTGATGTCAGTGAGTGAACTGTGGACACAATTATTCGTGAGGAAATTAAGAGGCGGAAGATTTGCGCAAATGCACCACTTCACAACTCCATCTTGCCACATTTGACCAAGATAGCATCCAGACTGTCCTTTATCCCCCCTATAATCCAGACCTTGTTCCTTGTGGTTTTTGGTTATTCCCTAAGCTCAAGGAAGACCTAAAAGGCTGTCGTTGTGGGACAATTGAGGTCATTAAAGACGTTGTGACGAGGGTCATTGGCGCACTTACGCAAGAGAACTTCCATGGCGCCAAACAGAAGTTGTTGAAACATTCAAGTGTATTGAAGCGTGAGGAGATTACTTTCAACCGTACTAAGTTTCATTGTTGTACTATCAATAAAACTCCCCGTCGTAAAAGAAAATATGTATGGAAACTTATTTAAGGCACCTCGTATTTCTAAAGAGATGTCGAGTACTTACTGAAATAAACGCGGTAGACAAAAATCCCACTATCATGAGTGGGATTTTTTGTCTGTGGAATGAACTTAAATCGAACGTGATACATTCAGCTTGTCAGTCCTGGCCCTTACCCACTCATCACCATCACATTATTTTGATATGATGCTATTCAGTCCTAGCAATTCGATTCTTAAAGGCTTAACCTCTCCCAATGGCGTAAAATTCTTACGGAAAGTACAGCACGAAAGCTGATATATTCTAATTGAGAGAGTTTATGTGGAACACAAAGAAGGGATACCTTATTTGTAATCGGCTAAATTGTTGATGTTGACCCAGATTGTGGCAACGAAAGACAATTTGGAACAATTGTATATGTTTTAAAGATATATATATATATATATATATATATATATATATATATATATATATTTAAGGTATATATATATATATATATATATATATATATACATATATATATTTAAGGTATATATATATATATATTTAAGGTATATATATATATTTAAGGTATATATATATATATTTAAGGTATATATATATATATTTAAGGTATATATATATATATATATATTTAAGGTATATATATATATATATATATATACATATATATATATATAATGGTATATTTTTTAAAGATATATAGAAAAATCAAGCTAAAGAGAAAAGTTGTGACGTAATATAGAATTAGCAGTCGGATATCAGTACTTAGTTCTTGATTAATATATTATTTGGAAATAGCTTGCCAATGGCTAGGTAAGGGTCCTAGAACAATTACATTTCTCGGGGTTCCTCAGACAGTTTTCCAAACTGTGTGCGAGTTGGCTTAGTAAAACTACACCTTACCTAATGTCTAATAACCTGGTAAGGAGATAAATTATACTTAATTAAATCATAAGGAACTGATATTCTCTTGTCACGACATATATTATTTCTTAACATATAGTATTTCCATGAACTCCCATTATTTTATTGAGTCGTGAAGCACTCTTTGTATTTTCCTACCCTAAGGGACATATCATTTCTATCATTTTCGTATCAGTCTCAAACTTATTCCTTCCTGGTCGATATTACCCATCAAAGTATATATTCTACCAAACATTGCTTGTATGCTTCGGCCGTTATATCAACCCCTACTGTCCCTGCCTAAAGGCAGTCTGCGGTAAGTAAGCACCCAATCTCAAAGGCCTCGTTCGTACTCCATCCTTTACCCGCCGCCCAGCATAAGTTCTGCCAACGTTATCGCAGTCCAATTTACAAGCAATTTATCCAGGTAATAAAACGTCAGGCCGCGAGTTAGAGTGGATGCTTTGAAAGCCAGTGCCGTCTCTTCCCCTTCTGATTGCTTTGCATATAAATCAATTACATTCGCTCGCGAGAGCGCGCACCGACTAAACGAGAGGTTCGTTTCGAGGCGTCACGTGATCAACCACCTATCAAAATGAATGGAGGGGGGGATATTCAATAAATAAAAATAGCAATTTTTGATTTAACTTCATTTTATATATCTATGCAGCCATTTGCATATACGTCTATCTGTATATATGCGTCAATCTTTCTCTCCCCCTCTTTCTGTCTTCCCTTTATCTCTTTTCCCTCACTCTCTTTCCTTTGTCTCCGTCTCCTCTCTTTATATATAGTAAAAATAAGATCATATATATATTTATATATATATATATATATATATATATATATATATATACATATATATATATGTATACGCCTATACATATGTTTCTCATTTGTGTGTATTGATATTCATATTAAAAACCCTCTTCTCTATTTATTAGTATTTATTTGCTTTCCCACCAAAGCAAAATGTGACACGAGGTCGTTTTTAATGTGAGGTTCACCCCCCCCGAAATAAGTCAAAAGGGGCACTTTGGTTGGGACCAAATATTATAAGTGTCCCAGTATTGAGGGTTCCCATCCATTGACCGGGACAAATTACCATAAATGCAGCGTCTGCAGAACAGATACTACCCTTAATCCCAGCCCCAAAGCCAAGAGCAACAGAAAAAAGGTAACGCCTTTTCCTATTTATTTAAAAAGAAAATACAATGTTCTCATATATGGGTTGTGGAATTGCATTAACTAGCAAAAGATCTGGCAAATTGCATATTCTTTATACATTCATTTTAATTAATTCTCTATTAGTTGCTTCCGTTTTCTATTGGGATAATAATCTTTAGTTAACTATTATATGTAATTATATTCATGCAGGTATTCTACATGATTTATACTTGCATACTATTTGCGTAAAAAGTTTATAGTAAACACAAAAGTGGTTCCATATATATTTATGCATACGTATATATTTTCATTTAAGAAATTTTGCCTAACAAACTCCTCCTTTATTTTTTGGTCTATAGACGTTAAACTTCATATATAAGGTATTTGAATCCATGCAAAACTTTATATTAAGGTTTTAGCCCCCAAAAGTTGGTGCAAAAGTGTGAAAATTAAAAAAAAAATGAAATTTGCCAGGTGAAGGTCGAACGCCGGCATTACGAAAGCATAACGTAGTAGCTATTGGTTCATGTGTTGATTTTTAGCCTTGCAGTAGGCATATTTTGATAGCCCAGTCGTTGACGGCAAAGGCAATATAAATCGTGAGCTGAAGGTTTTGGTTTCGATTCTCGCTGGTGGCGCATGAGTCTTTTATTTAATACTTTTAAATCATTACTTTATATTGCATCCACTCTATCTATCTATATATCTATAGTGAAAATGTCGGTCTGTGTTTTCTCTAAGGACGTTTAGAAAGGCAATACTTTACATATTCACACATTTTAATATATACATATGCACAAAACCTTAAGAACAGTACATAGGGCCCGAACAAAGCCGGGCGGAACAGCTTGCATACATATATATATATATATATATATATATATATATATATATATATATATATATATATATATATATATATATTGGTGTTGGAAAGATTAATCGGAATCCAGAATCGGAAAATTTGGATGTATCGAAATCGGAAAAATTGATGGCTATTTTCCGATGGCAAAACGATTCTTTTAATTGTTTTTTATATTTGATTTTTTTTAAAATCTTTCTATACTGGTAATAATGATTAAGTAATCAATATTTATTGATTTTAAATTACCTGTAAAGCTTAAATCGATAAATCATCTCTCACAAAGGTATTTTGTCGGTTAGAGAAATACCTGTATATTAATCATGTGCTTTTACGAAAATCAAGGCAAATAACTATATTATAGTTAAATAATTAGAGATTTATAAAGAATCGGAACCGGAATCGGTAATTGTATCGGAATCCAGAATTTAGCATGAAATCGGTAATTATATTTGAATCGGGAAAGATATTGGAACTGTCCCATCACAAATAAATGTGTGTGTGCATTTATATATATATATATATATATATATATATATATATATATATATATATATATATACATACCATTAATATCGTTTAAAATATCAACAACAAAACGACGTAAATTGATAAACGATAAAAACGAAGCAGTAAATTGTCTATGTCATCATAGGGTGATGGATTAAGACGCTGAACTGAAATAAATTAGTTCCAGTCATAACAACAGTCAAGCTACGCTGATGAGGGGTAGGGCCCCGAAACACGTGTGTACATAGATTAATGTTTTTAAAAATAATAATTAAATAAATACGTCCAATATTAATATTTATATAGTAATCTCACCCAAATAATAAAAACTCAATATAACGAAGATAGGAACAAAGAGAAAACAATATAAGAGCGTAAATTATAATAGGGCATTCAAAAACGATATTAGTAAGATTTCCCTTATCCAGGGAGTTTCAAAATGCTTCTTTTCATCAGAGACAAGACATTAGTAAATAAGTTTTATAACGAAGCTAGAAATTTGCTGATACTGGCGTAAATTGAAACTGCATTATACAGTATTATTTTGTGAAATTGAGAACAACAATATAGATAAAAATGTGGATATGTATACACACACAAGCATTCCATCTC
>NC_136496.1:23270150-23307650 GCF_053919585.1 Euprymna scolopes | reverse complement strand
AAATAAGAAAAATTAAAAGATTCATCTGCCTTACTTTTAATGCAAGGTTTATTTATTGTGTCTTTTAAATTCAATAAAAAACCCTCCTAAATTTGCTGATGAGGAGACCTTGCTTACCAAAAAACTATATATAATTGTTCTACATAACTTCATGTATACCACAATAAAAAGCACGGATTTCCGAAACGATCGTACAGATAATTGATTTTGTTGTTGTTTCTTCTTATGAAACTGATTTTTAATTTAATTAAAATTTGATTTTTAAATTTAATTTTTTTTTTAATTTTTAAATTTTAAATTATAAATCACATTACTTAATATATATATATATATATATATATATAGAGAGAGAGAGAGAGAGGGGGGGAGAGAGAGAAGAATAGGAGTGGGAAAGGAAGTCGCAATAAGGGAATACAAACAATCACTTGGAGGATAGATGGGACTTTTTATGTCAAGGCATTTCGAAACCTAATGCTTCTCACCAGAGGAGTACAGAAGATGCTAGGTAACATAGTGGAGATGCTGCGTCTAGCGTTGGATTCATTAGGAACGAAATTGATCAAATAAAATCATAGATGATGTTGGGGGGGTTATCGAATTCTAAATAAAGGAGGAGCGTAATATATTTAGTATAATGTAAAACGGTGTATAGGGTATTTATCAAAATGTTAACGAGTGTGAAGTGTTTGTTTTAGGGTTAGAGTGGGGTATAGCGTGGATGGTTCATAATTCTAATTTGCCGGTGTGTAAGGTGTCCATTATCTATATAAGCTCCAAGGACATTTGTTGAGCTTTATATTATCCAGATGAGTCTCATCTTATAGAATTGAGCTCACTCTTTTCCTCTAACGCACTAAGCTATATATATATATATATATATATATATATATATATATATATATATATATAAAGTTATAAAATATATATGGCGATTAAGCTGCACTGAGTATAAGCCTAATGCATAAGTCTCTAGAGTCCTACAGTGGATGAAACGCGGAATATTCAGTGTAGCTTAAGAGCCATATATATTTTATAACTTACTAACTAGCTCTACCTACGTATTGTGCACTTTTGAAGTAAATACTTAAACCATACACATAAGTTTATACTTTCGTATATTAATTTTATGTGAGTAAATGAAGTAGTTATATATATATATATATATATATATATATATATATATATATATATAAACTGATAGTATAATTCCTTATTATGTAAGGATTAAAACAATTTTTTTCAAAGATCTTTTTTCCACTATATATTCGGTCTTCCTCTGTGTACTGAAAAGATGAGCATGCACGGAGAAATTAAGATGGTTTGTCAATGACACTTGTAACAGATCCTTCCATCCGTACAATTGTCTCATAGCAACAGACTATATAATTTTTATTGAGTTAAAGGAATAACCAAAATTCAAAGAGAGCAGGGTGTTCACTACAGGAAGGGTACATAACTGTCTTGATGCCAATCTTGATCCAATTATCTCTGACAATGATGGAGTTGTGGACTGGTGATTTTGTCCTTGTGAACGTTACACTGACTCAATTTGAAGAGGGCTCGCCCCTTCCAACAGAATCTCTTTATCTGTGCCTAAATCAAAACGTAGATTCCATCAACAAAGCTTCTCGCTTAGAAGTGCACGCCTGTGGCACTCTCTTCCGTTTGCCTTTTCCCACCTGACTACAAATTTAATGTCTTCAAGCCCAACATAAATGAATCCCTGATTAATCGCGCCCTTAAGTAAGACACTTTATCAAATCTCTAATACTAACGATTACAGAATACTATCCCATTGATTACTGTATACGCAATAATCTTTATCCCCGAGTGGCTTCCCGTCCTTGATCAGTGGTGACCCCCCCCATGTACAAAAATCTTATCACGCCTTAAAACTTTAAAATAGCATTCTTTGTTGACTATCTGTCTAGTACATGCAGATCATCCTTAAAAAGGATCACTCTAAATTTCTCGGTGAGTTCGCGCTGTTTGGCTTTCTTGGGTTTGGGAGAATCAGCATACCTTCACTTGGAACTCTGTCTTTTGGTCTCTGCACTAGATCCAGCTTTCATCTCAGGTTACCTTAACATCAAGAACTGCGGGTTTTTTTTAATTAATCATTTCACATAATTCTCTGTTATCATGAAAATGTTTTTGTTCTTTTAGATCCTCTCCGGATATCTTTGGAAAAAAAAAAACTTCGCGCAAATCTTTCGCACCTTGTGTTCCTCGTACCATTCACGTACTGACATCCAACTGTGAACTTATCGTCTCTATAGACGCGCGACGCTCGAATCTCTTATGACACTCAAAGACGAATGCTCGATTCATGCAAAATTGTCCAAAAGCACCCTGAAGCATTTCATACGATTCCGCGGCATTTTTCCAAGTTTCAAATAGAATGTTATTGCTTAACGTTTTTCTTAAGTATCATCACGTCAGGACAGCATTTGTGAAATTCGTCAACTGTGACATTCAGGTTTTAGTAGAGTTTATTCCAATTCCTTCTGTTCATTTGAACTCGAAATCATAAAACATCTTGCAATTATCTCAACTGAATTTTAAAGAATCTACGACAATATTAAATATCATGTACGAGAAAACTCTGGACAATTTTCTAAAGCAACTGGTGCATACACACACACACACCCATATATATATATATATATATATATATATATATATATATATATATATATGTATATATATACATATACATATACATATATATGTATATATATGCGTGTTTTCATGTATGTATTATGTGTGTATGTATGTATGTGTGTATGTATGTGGGTATGAATAATGCGTATATATACGCATATACTCGACTGAAACTATAAATATATGTACATACATACGTACACCATACACGTACATAAACCTAAGGAGAGAAAAAGAGTCAAAATTATATATATATATATATATATATATATATATGGCAATATATATATATATATATATATAGAGAGAGAGAGAGAGAGAGAGAGAGAGAGAGAGAGAGAGGAGAGGGGAAGAGATGCATGTGTACGAGAAAAAAGGGATGAAGATACTGATTAGACATAATGAATAAATATATATATATATATACACATATGCATACATAGATACATGCACAAGTGCACATATGTATACACACATATACAAACATATACGCATATATATACATACGTGAGGAGTTGTAATATTATACACTTATACGCACATTCTGGCCTTAGTCGCAAAGTATGCAAAAGGACAGAAAATTACTCTTCCTCGCTTTTTGGTTCGTACAAGGATATTTATTCTGTCATCATTAAAGACATGACGTCACCCACATGATGTAGAACGTTCTTTACGTCTCTCCCGAGATTTCGAACATTTTCTCGTCACTGTCGATATTTTGTCTTTCTATTTTCACACTCGTTTCCCCTCCTACCTGTGACGTCACTTCTCGTGAATTTACATACTTGCATCCGCTATGTTACAGGTTGTTAAGCATCCTTAAGTCAAGGGTTTTCCGTGGAACTAATTTGCACACCCACGTTATAAGCAAGCGTTGGTAACCACGTAACCGCCTTCACTTACACGCGTTTATTTGTTCCTTCTTGGCAATAGTGATAGAATGGTTCTTTTTTTTTTAACCTATATTTATTAAACTCAGTAGAAGAGAATTGCTTTCTTTTCAGCCAATTTGCATTTCTTCGTCGGATAAAAGACGTATTTATTTTATTTCTTTATATCTAATTTTTTTTACCTATTAAATATGTTTTTACACATTAGTAATGTACGTAACTATACATTTATTTATACACGAGCAATGAGTGCCCGGCGTTGCCCGAGTGTTTGGAGGTGTATGCTATGCAAAAAAAAAATAATAATAAAACAACATAAAAAGGTAATTTTTAATTTGGCCCCTATTATGACGCTTAATATTTATTGTTTTGGGCTGAAATCAAGTTATTAAGTTAGATCCATGTCCAAGGAACCTATATCTAAAATTTAAAGTGTTTAGAACCAAAATCGTCGGAGGAGTTTGGTAGAGTTCTCATTAGTCAAATCGTTGTAATTCTGACCCCTTTACAACGAAATTTCTGGCCGAATTCCGATCACATCGATTTTCCCAAATCTCAGTAACCTGTGTATCAAATTTGGAGTCAGTAGACTAAAAATTGACAGAGTTATTGCGTAGGGAAATGTACACAAGCACACACACAGACACGTTCACTTTTATAGTACCGAAATAAAGTTAGAAAGAGGAAGTGGAGAGGAAATGCAAGTTGAGTAGAGAGAGAAACTACACGCCAGGAGGAGGCAAAGCAGGAGATTAAAGCGAGGTGAAAAAAAGGAAAAAGAAAAGAAAAAACGCGCGAGAAGAGGTAACTCACTATTCCACTTCCCATCCTGTCTAGTGGTCTTCAAGTTCTCACGATATCAGATTAATTAAAATTTCAACGCACCTATCCGCCTGTAAATCTCTATAATCTTTATTTTAAATGATAATAGACGTAACCAGTCTGATCTAAAACTTTGACATGTTACTATTTCTTCTTTCCATGAATAATACCGTATTTACGCCCTTTCGATTGAGGGTGACAGCGGTTAAGTGATTAACGACACATATTGACGAGTTTAGTGAGCCAAGAGCGAATCCAGTTCCTTCTATAGAGTTCCTTTAACTCGGGAACGTTCATAACTTTACTTCATTCCTCTCATAGGTACCCGATGACGTTCTTCAAACAATATCAACCAGGAAACTATCAGGGAAACGAATCCGAACAATGAATAAATAAATAGTGCTCATCAAAAGCAAAACTGAGATAATAGCTCAGTAATTAAACGTGCGAGCTGACAACCAGGGTAATCGGAGTTCGAACCCAGTTCGCTTTACAGAAACGCTTGGGAATTTTGGAAACCTTCACGGGGTCCCTTCCGTATAAACCCGATACCTTTCTAGCAAGAGTTCCTAATAAAATGATATTGTGGAGACAAATGCCTACAAAACTTATGACGAATTATGTTCAATACAGCAACAAACAAGCGAACAAGCAGCAAGGACAAACCCCCAATCTTTCCTGATCATCAATTCTGAGTAAATCGTTGAACCCGACTCTAAAAATTAAGCATTATAACTTGCACAAAACAAAAAGGATAATACAGGGTGAACCCCCTCCCCCCCCAAAAAAAAACAGAGGACGTTCAATTGTTTTTCTGAGCATTTTTGAGTCACCGGAGAAAAAAAGACCCTAGTGTTTTCATGTGAAGTTTGGAATATTATAAACTAGTTATGACCAATGTTTCATTTCATTTGGACAAAACACTAAGAAACGAAGCATAATTTGATTTTGGGGCCCGTTTTTTGTGCCTCTCCGTATGTTGTTATGAGACGCAGGGCGATGGGCGATAATATTTCCCATTGAATTTCGCCAATACCGACTCGTCTTTATAATAAGAAAATAAAAGGGTTCAATATGTTATACAACCATTTCAATATCTCTTTTATGATACCAATAAAACTGTGTTTCTTTTATAGTCATGCATAAATTGTTTTGAAGCTGTCAGCAAATGTTAATAATTGACCAGAACAACTTCGCCTTACATAAATTCCATCCATGTAATTTTACACTGGGATAAAGCAGTATTATGTAAAGTTAGCAGAGTGCGCAACTATGACGTCAATAACGCATCTGCAATTCTCGCATGTTTACTGCTAATTTACAAATACGGAGACATGTAAACGCATTCCTAATGTTTATTTCTCTTTTTTATTTTTTTATTTCTATAACTGCATTTGCTTAGAAAATTTCCGTGAGATGAAAACTGGATATTTCTTTTTGTTTATTTATTTAATTTTGCAAACCATCGACAAGTACGCCAGTTGTGTACAAATCCTAAGAGCGAGGGGAGCCGTCTGTAATGTCTGAAAGTAGCACAATGTTTAACGAGCGAGAAAGAAGATGCGCAGGTGTGTAAGTAATGCTCTCTACCGATTCAAATCGGAATCGAGAATCGGAAAAATCTTAACATTTATGGGTATCAGAATCGGAATCAGAATCTCGATCAGACTCGAAAAATGTTATGCCTATTCCACGATGCCAAAAACCGTTCCGTTACTTGCTGTTTGTATATGATTTTGTTTAAAGAAAAAATATTCTACTGCTGGTAATAATGTAAAATAATACATACTTATTGATTTTTAATAAATTATCATTAGAACTAAAATCGATAAATCATAACCCACAACAGTTATTTTTACGTTTAGGAAAATATGTGCATATAGATGGGCTATCGAGGTTGGATTCTTTGATCTTATAAATCTACGTTTATTTATTATCTGATCTACCATAACCGGATCCGTACCGATTGGTATATATATTATTCCTTCATTGAAAAAAAAAACAACAACAACCAATAAAAGACGAAAAACAACAACTAATAAAGATGAGAATAATCGTCCGAAATAAAAATAAATTAATATATTTAATGCTCATCTCAAAAATGAATTCCAATTAAGGGATAATACATATACCAATCGGTACGGACCCGACTATGGAAGATCAGATAATAAATATACGTGGATTTATAAGATAATAAATATACGTGGATTTATAAGATCCAAGAATCCAACCTCGATCCCCCTTCGGCTCAGTTGATAAAAACGTTGAATCTCTACGGTTCCAGGTGGACATTGTCTGAAGATAGCGGTTTCAATCCTACCCAAAACCAGCCAGAGCTTTACTTGGCCAAAACGTGGTAAGACGACAACAACTACAGATGGCAGCGATTTCTGAGAATGCAGTTAGCAGATTTGAGGTTCCTATCCGTCGCGGTTACCACCTGACGAAGGCCAGAGGAATAGTTGGCCGAAACGTCGTGAAAAAACAACAACCAATAAAAGAAGAAAAACAACAACTAATTAAGATGAGAATAATAGTCCGAAATACAAAAAAAATAAGAAGAAAAGGCCCAATTGCTCTGCACGACAATGTCCGACCGCATGTTGCTAAACCGACCTTAAAGAAATTAAACGAGTTAGGCTATGGACGTGCTTTATCCCCCATTTTCCCAAACTTCTCTGCTAGCGAGTAGGACCTTTTCAAGCATCTCAACAACTTTCTGCCTGAGAAATGCTTCAAAAAACTAAGCTATAAGTAAAACGCCTCCACCAATGTTATCTCTACCAGAACGCAGGATTTTTTACGTTACCAGCATTAAAAATATCGTTTGGACATTATTTCTTTATATATATCTAACAAATTATTTACATTGATTTTTAATTAGAGAGTTACTGTTTTTGTTTTCAGTTTTAAAACTGTAGTGTAATGCTAGCATACGTTTCCGCAAAGGTATATTTATATACACAGGGTGCGTATTCTGTTTCCGAAACAAGTCTAATTCCTTCCAAATTCAAGAAAGCATTAATAGTTGTTACGCATAAAATGATGATAAGTACGAATTAAAAAAAACGATTAACTTATAACTTCTGAAATTCACTTGTGATGTTAGGCTGTCTAAGGTTTTAATTTTGGTCAAAATCATCTGTTCCTTCTTTTATCCGATTTTTTCGATTATCGATACTTATCGAAGGCATTCCAATACAAAACCTATCTAAGAACACTACCAGGCAAATTAAGTACCCTTGTGTGACATTTCATAAAAATCAGCCCAGTCACACACAGACACACACACACAGACAAAGTTCATTTTATATAATAGTAGAGATAGAGATATTTAGGAAGCATTTTTTCATTTAAACAAACTTTTTTAAAAATAACGGAGAGTTTCTGCTTAATTATATCTTACATAGAGTTTGCCACAACTCTTTATGACTATCCTTGGCAAGAGAGTCACAAATGATCTTTATTCCTCTCCTCGATTCCTAAGCAGCCTATAAACTTGCACCGGGTACAATGGAGCATACTTTTGCCCTTAACCAATTAATTGAAAAAACAAGTCGAGTTTAATAAACCATTATCCATCATTTTTATCGATTGTATGAAAGTTTTCGATAGTATCAAGTTAGACAAACGTTGGTCAATTTTAGAGTAAACCTCTCTCAACAAACTATATTGATCACCTAAAACCATTTAACGACGGATCACAGGCTTTTATAAAAACTGCCCTTGAGGTTTAGCCGCTCCGTAAACATCAAAAAGGGTATCAAGTACGGAGATATGTTGTCAGCAATCCTGTTCTGTGCTGCAGTAACTGTTGTTACGCTTAAGAGGGAAGAGACCTGCCAAAGAAATTTTTCTATATAGGTAAATCCTCTCCAACCTCTCCTCCGCTAATAACATCGATCTGATTTATGAATGCATACAAAAACTTCAAGCTTTTGTTGAGGCATTGGCAAAGAATACAAAAGAGGTATGGTTAGAAATAGACCTGGAGAAAACATAATATATGTCTACAACTAAATCAGAGTTCAATCCAACCCTGCCCATATACAGTAAGGCCATCAAACAGGTGACCTGATTCATTTATTTAAAGCATAAACTGAATTTCTCCAGTGATCACGAGACGACATTGAATCACAGAATTTGGCTGGGTTGAGCGACATTCCAAAAACATGCAACCATTCGAAAATCATAAACGGTGCAGATAACTGTTAAAGTAATTTTATATTTGATTTTATCACATAGACTAAACAATTAGCAAATCGCAGTGAGGTGTTTCAAAATCACGTAATGCGTTTCATTAAAGGACATCGTCTGATAAAAAAAACATCTACCCTCCGTAAAAACAAGCGTTTCCTCCTCTATTTGATAAAATAACAAAAAATCATGTCAAAAGTTCGACCACCGCCTGTCAAAATTATCCTTTGAAAGTGTGTTAGAAGGCTAAAGAGAAGGTGGGCAGAAAATATTGTTTTATTGAACATTTATAAACAGATGAGCGTCAATCAAAAAGCTGCCATGGATTGGTATCAATGGCGAAAAATAATTCACGTGGGTTCGCAATTTGCATCAAGGAAAAGATCCGACTCATTATGATGCGTATTCTTCGCTAGTTAATCTTTCTAAATATTGTTCTTGAAATGTTCTCGTAATTGATGGAAAACAATAAGGTAAATAAAGATGTACTTTTCTTGGAAAAATTTTCTTTTTCATAAGCAATTGAAAAGAGTCGATGATTTGGTATACGATGCAGAAAGTTGGCGTAGGGACAGAATATTTATACAAAATCAAACACATGTTAAAAATGAGTTTCCTAATATTAATGATATATTTTAAAAATAATTTGTCACGTGAGGACAGCAAGAATGGGCCAAGTTATAATAGCCCACTATCACATCTTTTTGTATCGTGAACGATATTTTACTTACTTTCTTTTTTATTGCATCTGTTTCCTCGCACGTCCATTTAACCGTCTTAGCGTACAGCATTCTTCACAGAAAGGTCATATTGTGGCTTTCACCGCCCTATCTAATGGTGTGCTTGAAAAACAGAGATTATACGACTCGAAGAATAAAAACGAAACAGAATAGACGCACCATTATTATGACTAACAACCTCTCATTAACTTGACTTCAACGGTCGCGGCCATTTTGTGCTGGTAACAGGGAAGAAAATATGTGCTTCACTTACTGACAACCGCGAAAGATGCAGTTGAAATTAAACTGTTATTATTTTAAATGCTTTTACCGTCAGTTAGACTTATCTAGACATTATATGGGGATCTACGCATATGAGTTAAGCTGACCGACTTAATACAACTGAAAGTGCTCAACGATAAGAAACAAGTTTCTTAAAGGGGTTGACATAATTATTTACTATAATAATTAAATACCTACAGTCACTAGTGTTTCATCCTTTCTGGAATCCTCAGTGCAGAGTGTCACGCTATAATATATATATATATATATATATATATATATATATATATATATATATATATATAACTTTTCTACTAGGATGTCTGAGCACCAATAACATAATGCCGGAAATTATTTTGGAAAGCAATACTGTTCACAACAAGTTAATTACGTGTGTGACCTATTTGCGTTTAAATTTATTTTAAAGTATTTAACGTACACACAAGTATGCTTTAAATTATATATATATATATATATATATATATATATATATATATATATATATATATATACAAGCACATTACGAGTATATTTTGCTTTGTTACCTATCTGCGTTTAACTTATAAAAAAAACATCTAATATTATTTATTACCCGTGCGAGCCTTCAGAAAAAAATGTAAAGCAATTTCGCAACCACCTTATAAAAAAAAGAAAGTGGCATCGAGTACTTTATCGAGCTAAAAATCATACCCGCAGGTACCAAGTTCGATTCAATAACTCTGATGAGTCATAGCCAACGAAAGTGGTTAATTATATTTAAACAAATAATACACATGACACTCCCTATTTTGGGGTACCAAATTGGTAAAAGAGAAAATTATTCTCAACTCTCATTTATGTAAAAATGCAATTTCGTATAAATAATTGAATTCATCGAATAAACAAATCCAATAAATAACACACACACACACACACATATATATATATAAATATATATATATATATATATATATATATATATGCGAGTTGTATATACGTATGTATATTTCTACATATAATTCATTCATTAAATGAATTATTTTTTATAAAGTGTGTACGGATATATGGGCCTTGTGCCAAACATGTCCTTTTTCCCGAAATGTGAGGAAGACACAAAACGATTAGAGCAAGGGTTCATTGATTGAGTTACTTCCCCCTTTGGTCAATTATTTAGCGCAGTGCGACGCCCTGAACTACCCTTTCATGCACCGCTATTGCGTTGGGAAAATGCTGGTAAAAAAAAAATCAAATAATCCGCATTTTGCACAGAAAAAGATTTACTGAAGATAATAAATTCAGACAAAAGAACAAAACTCATAGTTTAACGATTTATTAATATATATATATATATATATATATATATATTACACGGTGGTCACCACTTATCAAGGCCCGGAAGCCACTCAGGGATAAGGTTTATTGCAAGTACAGTACGTTAGTGCGGAGATTTAATGAAGTGTTTACTTAAGAGGGCGGTCCATTAGGAATTTGTTAACGTTGGACTTGAAGACATCCAAGTTGTAGTCAGGTGGGAAGCAGGCAGACGGAACAGGGTTCCACATGCGTGCAGTTCTAAGAAAGAAGCTTTTTTCATGGAATCCACGTTTTGATTTAGGCACAGATAAAGAGTTGGAGAAATTTTTCACAGTGGATTCAGCTAGACGGGTGTTTTTCGTGAAATATTGACGAGGGGGAACCAGAGATTGAAGTTTAGACGAGCACCTACCATGGAAATAACGATAAAACAAGGATAGGCTCGCAACGTCTCTTCTGTGGGAGAGAGGTTGCAGGGTAGAAAAAGGGGCATCCCCCACTAAGCAACGAAGTCTATTTTGTACTCTGTCAAGGCAGGATAGGCTGTTTTTAGCAGCTCCTGCCCAGATATGGCAGCAGTATTTCATACATATATGTCAGTGTATTAACCTGAAAAATATATTTCCATTAATGTGCACACACACTTAAAGCGAGATTATGTATGTATGTATGTATGTATGTATGTATGTATGTTCAGGTCAACTTTGCACATATTAGTCCGAACCAAGCGATCTGTTTAATATGCAGCAATGTTTGCAAGTCTACCGCTGGTTTGAGAAGACATGTAATTCTTCGTAGGAATACCCTTCAACCTCCAGAGGAAGTTAAATCAGTAGAAATTGCTCAATTTGTATATCACATCTGTGGTAGGAGTGTAGTGTCATCTGAGATGGCATGGACGACGAGATTAGGAGAACTCAATATGACGCGATCGTCTGAAAAGATGCAGCAAGCATCACCAAGTATGTATGTATTAGTTATATATGCGTATATGCATATCAATACAAGCAACTTGCTGTTGGAGTATGCATATAAACGTATAATTAGATCTATATATCTATCGATCCATATATATATATATATATATTTATATATGTGTGTTTATGTACTAGTGTGTGAATTCATTTCTATTTTAAGTAATTATTTATGTAAATGTTTTATCATTATGACCGTTTTGATGTTAAAAAATATGTATCTGAGCGAATTAGGCATTTTTCCAGATATAAATATTTATGAGAAAGATGTATCGCGAATGCTAGTATAGAATGTTCGAACATTAGCTATCGAGGTCATTTAGTAATGGCATCAGGTGATCTTAATACTACGTTTACTAATGATGTACTGAAATATTATAGATAAGACACGTACAGATTTTAGAATAGAGTTGAACGTCAGATTAAGGAAGTTGGAAAACATATGGAAGATATTGTCTCCGCGTTTGGAAGCTGGGAGAAACGCAAACTTAACATAATATAAGAATAGTAAATGTAACTATTAAACGTAAACGTAGATTCCATGAACAAAGTTTTTTTTTTCCTTAGAACTGCACGCCTGTGGGATTCTGTATCGTTTTTCCTGCTTTTCAACTGACTGCGACATCGTTGTCTTCATATCCAAAGTGAACAAGTTCTTTTTATCTCCTTACGTACACCGTTTTACCAAATTTACACTACTAACGGTTACTGCGATATTGTCCCATTGATTACTGTACACTCATTAACTCTTATCTTCCGATGGCCCCCGGGTTTTGGTGAGTGTTTACTCCTTTGTTAAAAAGAAGCAAAACATTCATAAACGCACGAATAATATATATATATATATATATATATATATATATATATATATATATATATATATATATATATGGGTGTATATATATATATGCGTTTTTCTGTGCATATATATATGCATATGTGTGTGTATATATATGCGTTTTTTCTGTGCATATATATATATATATATATATATATATATATATATAAAATAAACTTTACAATTAAATTTACCAAAATGATCCAAGATAGTAAAATTAAAGTATATTATAAATATTAAAGAATTTATATTTATAAAGTTTTCTCAGCCAAATAGAAGATAGAGCTTATAATACGAGCAAACAGTTAATAAAACATGTTGAAAACACTTTGAAAAGAGTTAATATATATAATCTGAAACGGTAACACTAGATTAGTGAATAGTCCTTAATCCGCGGAGTTTCGAAGAAATACTTTCCTTCTCATTAGAGGCTAGGAATTAGCAGAATGCGGGATTGGATTTTGCATGCAAAAGTATTAGATGAAACAACAAGTAAGTCAAAGATCTTACTTGATAACAAAAACGTGAAGCAGAGGGAATATGGTGAAGAAAAAGGTGATTACACGTGAATGGATAGTCTGGTGGAAGATAAATAATCCAGTGACTGTAAAATTCAAATATATAACTTCAAGAAAGTTAAAAGAATTTCCATTTGCACAAGTAAAATCCAAGGAAATCCCGTAATTGGAAGATGGTCGAAAATAATCCAAAGGCAGAAATCCATGGAGAAATACACAAAAATGTCTGCAAGTTTGTTATCAAGTAAAATCTTTGACTTACTTGTTGTTTCATCAAATATTTTTGCATGCAAAATCCGATCCCGCATTTTGCCAATTCCTGCCCTCTGATGAGAAGGAGAGTGTTTCTTCGAAACTCCGCGGATTAAGGACTATCCGCTTATCTAGTGTTTCCTTTTCAGATTAAATATGTTTTTAACTCTTTTTCAAAGTGTTTTAAACATGTTTTATTAACTTTTTGCTCGTATATAAAAAACGCATATATTTTTAACATAGCCATTGTCGTATTGTTATCATACATCGGAGGCTGTTGTGTGATCGTCTAATGTTGTGTCTAATTTGATATATTCATATCTAATTGTCCATATGCTTTTATGTGCATGCGTGTGGTACATGTATTTTGGACATACCTTCTTCATGCGTTGTTGGTCTTGTTCACCTGGAATTCATCTCGTTCTTGGAGAGGAGACTAGAAACCTGTTTTGGACGAATATTCATTCACTCTAAGACAATGAATGGGTTTAAATAGTTTTTTATTCACCTTCCAGATGTCGATCGTAGAAGGGTGGAAAGTAAATGTCTTTGCTTGCATAGGTCTTATTTTCACACACGTCAGCGTCTCTCCTAGTGAAAGGGAGGGGACGACTTGTTAAGCCGTCCGTTGTTCTCTATGTCCAAAGCCAAACTCACTGACTCCAGCTAACCTGATCACGTGATTCACGCAGATCCGGTCAACTGATCCTCACTTCCGGTAAAACATGTCTACAATATGATTTAACATATTTCTTTCTTATTTTCGATCTATTTCCTAACAGTCATTACGCTCCACCCATTGTAAAATAAATCCAGAACGCAAATGAAGTTATATAAAATATATGCCCTCATGTTTTTTGGTTCTTTCAGACTAAAGATAAACTTGGATAATAGGAAGCGAAGATGATTCCACTGAGAGAGGTATTTTTTTAAAACTGTAAACCTCACATACCTTTATATTGTATCTGTTTACACGCACATTGCACAAGATAGACGTATTCTACAACCGTGAACATATGGTTTTTCAATTATATTTTTCCCCTTTATTCACCTTGATTTTTTTTTATGCTGGAAGCTCGATTCATGTCAAATTTGAGTAGATAGGATCACAAATGGATGACAAAACGCTATATTTCAAATTCCAAAATTTTATTAATTTTTACCATTTATTGATTTCAAAATTTGATAATATGTATATTTTAGAGCCTATGTTTCGTAACGCGGAAAAAATAAGTTATTATTGCGTCAATACTGAACTGAATTCGTATCTCACTTCAGCAAAATTGGATTTAAAAAAAAAATTAAATGAAAAGAAAAAGAATTGAGCATGACCACGTTTAGCCGAAAAAAATTACATGTGTGTGAGTGTAAGTGACCGTGTGTTTGTATAATTAAAAATTTAATAAGTTTTGAAAATTTCGTGCAAATTTGATCATTAGTTGAATTTGGCTAGATTTATAAGACACAAGTATCGTAGTCAAGGTTTGAATCGCACCGCTGACGCAAATTCGTCAACGAGAATCTGAATGCATACTAGTCTATATAATATGGGTGTCTTTTTTATAGCAAAAAGCTATTTATGTATTTATATATATATATATATATATATATATATATATATACACATGTTAAAACTGAACACCGTTTAATTCAGCAGCAGGCGTATAGCGTAATCGTGAAAACCCTTGACTGTCACTTGGGCGCTAAAGTTTCGACCCTGCCTTGAGGCAGTTGCATCTCTAGCCGCGCTGATGAGCTGTGAAACAGCGAAACAGTAGTGAATGTGGATGACTCTCTCTCTCTCTTTCTCTCTCTCTCTCTCTCTCTCTCTATATATATATATATATAGAGAGAGAGAGAGAGATACACATAGAGGAATGATGGTCTGAATTTAGAATGCGATCCCACAGTAAATAATCAGCTAAGCGGCAGGTTTATCGGGAAATCACGGCATATCGCCATCTTAATATAAAAGATGGTTAGATCTTTCAGAGCTATAATACAATAAATATGAGGCAAATCAAATAAATATTGACCGTTACCCTGTTCCAAAAATTCACACAAAAAACTTATATTTCTGTAAGAATGTTTCAGAGCCGATATTAACATAAGTAATATAACCTTGCTTCATATGCACAAGCTAAAAAATAAAAATAAAAAATAACCAATATCATAAAATAATTTTTACATGAAAGGGCCATTTCAAATGAGTGAGCTGTTCGATGGTAATAGTCGGACTTAGAAATGGGGGAAAACGCGCACACAGTATTTTCACTGTGTAAGTGTAATGAAAGCGGGAGAACATAGATTTGGTAGAAAAAAGTGAAGTCGACGAACAAAAATTATTATAATTATTATAATGACATTGATAAGATAACGATGATATAATGGTTGCCCCTTTACACATTTAGCATTTCCACTAAAGATTTCCTACAGGAATTGCACTATTTTTATTGGATCCAGCATTATATATATCTATAATATGAAGCTGAACGTCTGTGTGTGTGGCTGATCACGAATAGGCTCCTATATGGTTGACTATAGAATGGAAATAGGCACAAACTTTAGTAAAGACTGCTCATATCTATCTGCGTAAGTATACTTTGATAATTATGTATGTTTCAGTTTGAAGAAATATGGTATAATAAAATTATGGGGTGTTCGTTCGCGCCAGACCGCAATAGAATGGAAATATGTCACAAAGTTTAACAGGGTTTTTTTTATATAAATTCACAGAATATTGTGATAAGAGTTTCAGTGTGAACAGGTATGGTATAATAAATGATGGGGTTTATCTATTTTATTTTTACTTTCATCATATTTGCCTTGGTTTCGATACCCCCAAATTCGAAGCTATCTCATTACAACCCTTTATTTTCTTAACATATAATACTTTCATAAATCAGAGTCCATTTTCTGTAGGCTGTTTTTGAACCCAGTCAACGGTAGGTACTTTTGCTAGTATATATATAAATATTTGTGGGAAAGAGACTGACTTTCGTCAGTGTGTAACTTCGTCCGATATGCACTCGAAAACGTTTGCGTCGATTTTTATGAAATTTTACACGAATGAGTTTTATGCACGTGGCAGTGTTCTCGGATAAAAATTACATCATAATGCCTTCGATAAGTACCGATCATCTATAATCGAAATAATGAGATGAAAGACAGAACATGCGATTTTTACAAAAGTTAACACTTTACACATCCAATATAGAAAGTGCATTTGAGAATCTCATTACAACGCAGGTCGAAAGGCACGACATATAAAATCAACATTAGATTATTTGCTTTCAACAGGAATGTTACAGTTATAGCACAGTTCAATCATGATACCTTACTTAAATTCAGGCCATTATCATCGCAAATCAATAAGGACAGGCAGAAAAAAGCAATAGTAGGTTTGTAGATGTGTCAGTGACACGTTTGAAATGAATATCCCTGCTTAGAGTATAATTCAAGTATGATAGTTGACTTTTGCATTTTAAATATAAATGCAATCAATGATGTACAACCATATTTTTATAAGATTAGCAGTAAGTTCTCTACACTGTAATGTAAACTACTATATAGTTTGAACTAAGTCACTGCGAGGGCGTGCGGGATTCCTCCCGGTGCGCCGCAATTGATCCCCATTTAGAGCAGAACGTCAGTTGCTTTGATGAAAAATTATGTGATTTTACCGATTTCGATGACAATAAAAATATGGAAATGTAATACATTCGCTGATAATCATTCAATCCTGGATAAAGTCGGGTTACCCTGGAAGTAAATAGA
The DNA here is from genome assembly GCF_053919585.1 of Euprymna scolopes. Lineage (NCBI taxonomy): Eukaryota > Metazoa > Mollusca > Cephalopoda > Sepiida > Sepiolidae > Euprymna > Euprymna scolopes. The sequence goes on along the minus strand of NC_136496.1, from coordinate 23,290,424 downwards.
AGCTACGACTGTCCATTGGGCGATCGGGTTTCGATCAGGCTTGAAGTAGTTACTTATCAAGACGCACTTATGAGCTGTGAAACAGCGTAACAGTACTGTATTTGGATAACTATATATATATATATATATATATATATATATATATGTATGTATATATATATATATATGTATATATTGCTAATGGATAGATATAATTGATAAGAACAAAACGTGAAACTCGCAGAAGCATAAACATCGCTGCCATAAAACTGACTTCTGAATTTGTAGACCTTTTGTTCTCTAATATCTGCAAGATTTATAGATTAGCTTAAAACAATTAACCGTCTTTCCTCTCAACTGCGTTAACAAACACCATATTCACAGATACGTTTTCATGTTTATTTTGTCCGTTATGTCTATTTCTCTGTTGCGCGACATATCGACCTTTCGAATCTGTAATGGGTTCCACTGCGTCTATGAAATCGACAAACGGTTAACAATATCCTGCATCAATGGAGATCACTAATAGTTATATCAGGCAACTTTTTCGATAACACGAAATTCGTATAATGTCATTCGCCAGCAGTCTTTAAATTCTACTTTAAGCAAACCATGATGCTTCATACAAGTATTATGTATTTCCACTCTTTACGCCATACCCGAATATGTACAGCATCATAAAAATAATGAAAATAATATTTTTAATGTATGAATTTTGTCAAAGTATACTCTAAATAGGTTACAATTCTTTGTTAGGGTTGTATTCGTAATATATATATATATATATATATATATATATGTATATATATATATGTATGTATATATATATATATATATATATATGTAAGCACATATACTTAAGGCTAAAACTATATTTACAGATATCATATATATATATATATATATATATATATATATATATATATATGTATATATATGTGTGTGTGTGAAAAAAACACCACAGAATCGCTTAAAAAACAAATCAATAAAGAATCTTACATTTAAAAACCATATAAACCGTGCGCTGAATTGTTGAGATCTCGTGGCCAAGTGTTAAGACCTCAGGATACGTATCGAACGGTGGTGAGTTCGAGTCACAATAAGTTTAGCTATTAGCTATACTAACGAGAATTGAAACTCCAAAACAGGCCAAATAAATAAATATATATATATATATATAAATATACATATATATATATATATATATATATATATATATATATATATATATATGGTGGAGTACATGCGACTATAAGTAATAAAACACGGACATGAACGCTGCCGCTTTGCATGTTTCCAGGTTACTTTTAAGCAAAGTTCAGCACGAGTCTTACTCTGATGTACTGAAGATTAACCGCCGGAACTAGAAATACCAGGTTGAGATATGGCGCGCGATATTCTTTTCTCGATTACAGTAGATGGTTGACAACGAAAATATACCTGCAAAGGATGATAGATGAATAGCAGAACATAGAAAGGCAGAGAAAACGCTGGTGTGACAACGTCTTCGAATAAGTACAACTCAGTTAAAATCAACGTTATGATGTATCAAAAGAAAAAAAAACAGAATTACTTTCTCATGTCAGTGTGCAATCTCAGATATCGGAGATAGTAAAACATATAGATAGATAGATGGATAGATAAATTGATAGACAGATAGATAGATAGAGAGAAAGGCAGACATATATCGTATGATAGATATAGAGAAATAGAGAAATAAATTAACAGATAGAAATAGAGATATAGATAGACAGGTAGATAGACATATATACGGACAGATATGTACATCTATATATCTATATCTATCTATCTAGCTAGCTATCTCTCTCTCTTTATATATATATATATATATATATATATATATATATATATATATATATATATATATATATATATATATATATATCCGTCCTGGTGTTTTTAGAGAGTAGAGTAAAACTTAATTAAGAGCAGGCGGAGACTTGATTCTAAATATTCCTCCCATGTAGTATATCCTAATCTTTTGACAATAGCGAACAATTATGAATATCCCCTGTATCAAAAAATCTTTGAATTTACTTTATATATGACAACAAAAGAGGTGAAATATAACACATGAAAAACATTTGGAATCAAGTCTCCCCTCACTGTTGTTTAAGACCATTTGTAAATCATAAGAGCAAGTCTTAGTCTCCACTCCATCAAAGGCATAGGTTTTAGGGGAAATATCATATATTTTGTAATTCACATGCAAAATTACACAAACAAATGACTGTGATTGAATCATTTTATAGCTGTAAAAATTGTCAAAATAGACTCTAGATGATTGATGATCCCTTTAATGTACAACCTTAAGCGAAAACCTCACATAGCCCACTATACAATTCAGATCATTACCTTTCCAAGGAGCCTTTTTAAGGTTAAAATCGGTCTGTATATTAAAACAAGGTTATTTCAGCACGGTACCAACAATCAATAAGTACCGAATATTACACTTTGTCTTGTTCAATCCTTTTAATTTAAAAAAAATATGTACTCATTATCAAACTTCGGTGCTTCTGCAGTTTAAAGTCGGTTACTCCGTGAATCTCGGTGAGGAAAGAAGAAAAAAAGTAACAGAACGATTTAAAAAGGAAAATTAAAAGAAAAGGCAGAGTATCATTGTACCAAAGTATAATAAAACCGCCAACGTCTCCATGTAAAGAACGGCTTTCGGAATAAACACCCTCCAACCTCGACAGTCAGTCTTAACACAGTAAGGGTGGGATATTTATTTCGAAAGCCGTTCTTAACATGGTGATGTTGGTTATGTCTATACTACATTTGGACCGGCCGTACGAAAGATACACAAATAAGGTTTCATACAAAAACAAAAACAAAAAGTCACCTAATATGTGCAAGAATAACGTGATGAAATTATACTTATGTAAAGTTAGTGAAACATTTTTCATAAAAAAAAACATAACAAAATGAAACGAACGGTTCATCTTATGTGTCCGTAATTATATGTTAGTAAAAGCGAATTACTATATCGTTATATCTCTTACGAGAAAATAATATAATTATGAATTATTTTGTCATGAATGTATGTAACTTTAACTAAAGCAAATAAGTGACCAAATCTAAGAAATATGTAAAGGAAACTCGTGTAAATAAGTAATTGAACTTTTTTTTCAATTTGAAGGCATTTTAAATGAAAACAGTCATTTTCTACCTAAGTATAAACATATAATAACGCGGTAATTCTGTTTTGGCACGTCAGCACAGAAAGCAGTAGCCCACGTGACACAATTCATATCCTCCTAAAAACAACTTTCTAAAGAGAAACAAAGAACGTCTTGTTTTCACATGTTTATCAAGCGAAAAGACTCTGAAATATATATGAAAAACCACGTTTATTATATTTTTTAATCACACTACGAAGCTGACGTCGATGTTTACGAAGGTAAAACAAAACTAATGCATTCATGTAGCAAATAAGTATCCAAATATGTATGTAAAAAGAAGTGTATTATTTTTTAAAAAATTCAAATTACGTAACGAGGATGAAGTTGGCTTTTTTAGTAAACGAAACTTCATCTGCGTTGCATGAGATATTTATTTTAAACAACGCGCATGAGTGTTCGTTGAAAACATGATATAAACAATAAACCCTCTTCCCCACCAGAAAGAAATTAAAAATGGTTGTTTCTTAAGTTATAACGTCTGATTGTATCCAAATTATACCGTAAAACAACTTATTTCTGTCCGTGACTCTCACTCCCACTCTCTGTATATCTCTATTTTTAACTTTTCCTGCCTCCGAGTGACTATAAGCAGAAGTATTTTCGCGTCAGTGGTCATGAAGTATCGTCAACGATTCATGTTTTATAACTGCAATATTTTCAGAAACGAATAGTAAAGGTTCATAGTTTCTAAGCGGAATAATTTCGTCAATATAAAAAAACGTAAGCCTATTGTGTACGTACTAAGAATGGTGGCGAGTTTTATAGTTGATAACTTCATTCATTTGGTGGAATAACCAGATGCTGGAACTGTAGAATGAATATTCTCATCCAATCAGCTCCGTCGGATATTTCAAAGGGATAAATCATTATTTGTGTTGGATGTAAATGGTAAGAATATTCGTAAGCGTTGGAAATCTGTAGTCAGTTACTGACGGTTAACATCCAGGAGAAGTAGCAAAAAGTATAAGAAAACGCGGTGTAGAACGGTGTTGTAAGAGTAGACGGTAAAGTGGGAGTTAAATTTTAGCTACTTTCTCTTTAGTTTAGGAGCATGATTGCCATGGCGCTTGTTGCACTAAATGTAGTTCTTTAATATAACGGCATAATTGAGGTCTATAGTTAGATAACCTAATGGCTAATAACGAAAACAGTATTTTTATGAGTCATCTGTTGTTGCCAACCTAAGGTAGTTTCATCCAGAAGGAAAAATTGCGTCTCTGTTATTATATAAGAAGAGTATAATTATTAAATACCTACAATCACTAGTGTTTACTCCGTTTGGGAATCATCAGTGAACGTTGTCACGACTACCGCATTGTTGATAATTTTATTAATATAAATGGATGAATGTGGAAATGAAAAACTAAGTGAATATATATATATATATATATATATATATATATATAAGGCTTAATTGCCATATATACTTTCATAACTTACTATATATATGCATATATATATATGTGTGTGTATTTATATATATATATATATATATATATATATACATGCATATATATATATATATATATATATATATATATATATATATATATATATATATAGGACGGAATTAGATCTAAAGATATGTAATCATTCTAACTAGAAGACAAAAATAACTGAGGATAGAATTACTTAAATTAAAGCAGATTTTAAAATGGAGATAAAGAAGGAATATCTGCCCTACACACGACTTAAATGGTAGTTTTATTTTTGGTGTCTTTAACTGTCTCCCCATTTTGCTGATCAAGAGACTTTGTTATTAAAGGACAACATTTTTGTTAAATAATTGTCAGTATTCATTTTAATTTAAATAAAATGAACATAGTTTCTGAAAAGATTGTAGAATCTTGTGGATTTTCTTTGTTTTCCTTTTGAAAATTGATTTTTAATTCAAAATTATGAATCCTTTTATTCAATATATCTTATATATATATATATATATATATATATATATACTTCAGAATAATGTAATAAAATTAACCTACTGGTATCTAAAGCCAGTGATTATCAATCTTACAAAATATTTTGGCTGTAATATTTTATAAGGACATCCTAGCTAAATGAAAATATATCAGATAGAGCAAATAAATCATAATTTAGTCATTTAATGATGTGAAACGGTCAAATTTCTAAACTAGAGTATTTAATGTATGCCAGACAAAGAATACATTTCAGTAAGTATATTTCTCAACCCATAGGTTTTCGATATTTACTCATCACCCCAGAAGAAAAAAATATTAGCAAATATTATAATGGTTTATACTTAATTTGCTTAATATAATAAACAAAGAAAACTATAATTAAAGTACAGTTTTTCAATCATAGAGTAAGGGAGAAAAAACAATATATATATATATATATATATATATATATATATATGTATATATATATATGGGGGTGGAGGTGTCTGTGTGGGGTCTACAGATGATAAAATAACTCTGGAACAAAAATAAGTTTATGAACCCAACTGTAAACTATTAATTATATACGTTGACAAGAATAAACTCGTGCGCGAGGCTTAATATGTGAAATGCAAAACTTATATTTTTAGTACGGCACATCTTCTATGTCTTCGTGCAACGTTTTATAACTTATTGTTTCCAATGGGCCATGATTGCGTTTGTATGTAACTTCGTGTTCCCTGCGAAGATTGGATCTCCCAAACTCTATTAATATTCGCTATTTTTGTGTGAAATTTCACCAGGGGCGATGTCCAACGGCTTAGCACATACTGCCTCTTGAATCACGTACCTTCATCTCTTAGGATATATGTCGTCAAAAATAAACATTGTTATACTGCCCGCTTTGACACCTCCATAACCTTCTACTTGCATGTCGTGTGTAATTTGTGACGGTCGAGTAAACTGCAGAACAGTAATGTGTATTTCCCCAGACTGTAGAGCGTAAGATATTCCCATGTTGCCGTCCGGAAGTGAAATCAAAATGGTGCTGCTTCCCACACAAGTCACAAGTGGCTTTAAGCTAGGACTTTTTAAGTTTTGTGAAAGTAAAGGTATATTTAAGAAGACGTCTATGCATTTACGTATCTCACATTTTGGCACAGTGCAATACATTAAAACTTGAACGCTTGCGAGTGAATATTATGATTTTTTGTGTATGCTGGTGTTAAAAGCACCCTCACTCGCACACAGATACATAATAATGATATTGTTTATAAATAAATATTAATCGGTTTTAACTATTACCACTAGTGTTTCAAGTCAAAGCAAATCATGAGCGTAGGAATTGTTCATTACTGTTGTTTGACGGATTAAAAATCAGTCCCGAATTCTTCAAATTTTACACCGCTATTAAAATTTCTAGGCCGACAAGAATTTACATAGAAAAGGAAAGAGGACCAGATTATATAAAGTTACTGGATTTTTAGATGAAGATGGGGTATTTGTGTTATTTGGATTCATCTTACTACTGTTCTCATCTTGAGTGTGATTTTCGGTCGATGTAACCTCCGACCTGTTTAAGGTGTATCTTGTCGAACAAAGGAATGTTTCTGTCAAACTCGGAAATTTGGACAGAATTTCAAGCGGAACACTTTATTACTTCACAGGGGTAGAATGCTCTTAGGACTTACGTAGGACCTCTATCCAGTCATGCCTGAACATGACATGTCTGGGTAGAAGTCCTGAATAATCCGCAATTGTATTTTTAGGTCGCTAAAACTGGGGATGGCACCTTCAACCATCAAGAGAATATAACTTTTTACAATTGATTTTTCTAATTACTCTAACCACTGCGCCTTGCGAATTACTTAGGACCTCAGTCAAGGCTGACGGAACAAGAGCATGTTACCCCCGTGAAGTAAATAAAGGGTTCCGCTCGAAATTCCGTTTAAATTCCCGAGTTCGACAAAATCATTCCCAGGTTCGACAAGATACACATGAAGAATGTCGGAGGATGCATCGACCGAAACGTTGTGAAAATCACACTCATGATGAGCACAGTAGCCCGATGAATTCAAATAATACGATCAGATTATATATGTAATATCGAGGTAAGCTGACAAATACAGAAAGCTAATAGTTAGTTGATATAAATATCTTAAAGTAATGTAAGTTAGTTTATCAGAAAAAAAACATTAGCGATGTATATCTTTAAAATCAGCACTTGCTTTTGATTAGCAATTTTTAATGGTGACTGTGTTTGCATGTTTTTTGAACAACACATTCAGTTTAATTTCTTGGTAAATATACTTTCTATTGCCTGACATGTGTTTGCAGGTAAGCGATATTTTATTTTCAGCAGCAAACCTGAGTTACAAATGTAATTGATTTTTACTTACATATGTCGAAAATAATATAAAATGAGAATAATATTAATAACTAGCGGGGGTACCCGGCGTTGCCCGAGTGTTTGTTTCCGGGACGGGGGGGAGTTTTAAAAAATGTTATGGTAGGTAAGAAGGAAGGATCAAACCCGGAGTCATGAGTAAAAGTAGGAAAATAAAGTGTGAAAAAAAAACAAAAAACATCTGCAACGTTAACAGTTCGGCCACCAAGAAAAGTCCATTCCAGTTGTTTAGGAAAAAAAAACGACTACGGTAGGTCGGCGCGAACGTGAAAATATAATGTGAATTGTCCAGTACGCTAACCACTACGCCACAGAGCATTGCAGCTTAGTTTAGTGATTTTGAATAACTTCACATGAAAGAACTACGAAGCCAAACCGGTGTTCTCTTCTCAGCTGTTCCTTGTGAACGATCCCCAAACGGTGTTAAGTGGTGGCAGGGGGAGGAGGAATTTATTAGAGAGAAAATATATTACCACTTCCATTGATCTTAACCGATTTTGGCCGTGACTTCTCAGCAGAAAAAGTATAGAAATCTAAGATTATCGAGGAATTTGAGAAATAATAAGCCTATAACACACCTCAGATATTGTTCTGCCGTTTGTGCATATTATATTTGCATGAAATATCTTGATTTTTAATCCTATTAAGGTCAAAATCAGACGGGAAAAATGAGTTCATTTTATTTATATAGAGAAGATAATAATAATAATAATAATAATAATAGAAATAAAAATAATAATAAAAATCAATGGTCAACGGCTGTTATGATGATGCAAATTCATTTGCAAATGCTATCGAAGGAGGTGGAGAGAGCTGGACGCCTGGGGAGACTTGTTGTCACTCAGCTTCCAGAGAACACCACAGGTTTCCAATCAGATCATTTGTTGACTTGTGTGAAAGCTCCATGTGTGCCAATAATAAATTAATAATAATAATAATAATAATAATAATTATTATTATTATTATTATTATTATTATTATTAATAATAATAATAATAATTTATTTGCCATTTGTTATTAATATCAAATCTGTCAGATTTCATTTTACAATAAAATAGAAATAAACACGTATTAGTTTGGTTCAAAAACAATATCGGTTTCCCACAAGATTTTTTATATAATATTTATGTATTAATTCAGTGATATACATAGTCAGGTTATATATCATTTTGAAGCGCGTTCTCCTTCTAACGAATGGTATTATTCGTTTCCATTCTGAAGTTCTTTATTATTTTTTGCTGGCTTTTCGACATCATGGGCAAAATTCAAATCCGCACGATTTTCTTGTTTCAGTTAAAACTAGCCCGAAAAGCTACCGAGACAGCTCGTAATAATAATGAGAAGTTTTGCCTTGAAATCACTGATGAACGTGTGTCACAGCCGCTGTCAAGAAATTTCATAATGGTGACAATGATAAGAGGCCCGATGTTGAAGATGGGCTCGGTTCGCCGACTATGGTTGATAACGAATATTTGAAAACCTTAATTGAAGCCGATCCTCGGGAAACTACACGAAAAGTTGCTGTTGAACTCGAGTTTGCACACTCAACAGTCGTTCGCTATTTTTAGCAAATAAGGAAGTCAAAAAAGTTGAAAAAAGTGGGTACCGCATGAATTAAACGTTAATAAAATAACACGGTCTTCTACTCTCATAGTGTGAAACAAAATCGACATTTCTCGAGCGGATTGTGACGTGTGATGAGAAGTGGACCCTCTGAAACAACCGCCGATGTTCGGGAAAATAATTGGATGCCAGAGAAGCTCAACAACTCTTCTCAAAGCCTAAATTTCACCAAAAAAGGTTATGGTGACTGTCTGTTAGTCTGCAGGCTGTCTCATGCTCAAAGCTTCTTGAATCCATGCGAAACGATTACGGCGAAGTACTGCCGACATATTGACGAAATGCACCAGAAGCTCCAACTTCAGAAGCCTCCCTCCATGACAACACTCGCTGATTGAATTGGGGTGCGAGACTTTGACTCATCCGCCATATTCACCGGACCTCTTGCCCACCGATTATCACTTTTTCAAGCATTTTATCACTTTTGCAAGCATTAAGTCAACTTCCTGCGCAAAAAATGCGTTAAAAGTCGAGATGATATCGAATCGGTTATCAATGACTTCATCGCTTCCAGAACTTTGGATTTCTATGCTATGGGATGAATGAACTTGTTTTTCGTTGGCAAAAACTGTATCGAGTGTAATGTTCTTATTTCGATTAATTAAGTATATTATGGTGTGAGTTATAATCTTTTTAATTTTAACGTAAAGAAAACGACATTATTTTTGCACTAACTTAATAATAATTGAAAATCTGTGTAATATTTAGATAATTATGGTAATTTTACCTCCGATCTTCTTTAGCTGAATCACGGCTAACTTAGAGGTCATTCTATCAAACTCAGTTACGTGTACAAAATTTCGAGCAGAAATCAATGACCGGTTAGATATCTGAAATAATTCGTAATTACATTTTATATTCATTTCGACTGTACTAAGGGTTTTATCTTAAACTTGCAGAAGAGTGTCCCTTGATTTTATTTAGTACTTTATCCGCTACGTCACGGATTATTACGATTTCAAGCCGAAATTTTGTATAAGTTTCCGAGTTTGACAGAAATATGCCTAAATTCGACAAGGGACACCTAAAGAAGGTTCGAGATTTCATTTGCCGAAAAGCTATGAGAATAACCCTCATGATGAGAACAATTATCTGAATAATTCAAGTAATAAACAATTTTGTATCCTTATCTAAAAAAATCTGACAAATTTTCACTTTTGATGCTGCAATAGCCTAAGTGATACTAATTTGTTAAAAGACTGAGCTCCAGTCCATCGTTCATTCTTGCCAAGCTTTCCCCCAAAACTCGACTAACTACAGCCACTATATGCGATTTTTCCCATTCTCTAACTGTGCCTAAATCTAATCACAGATTCCATGAACAAAGCTCATTTCCCAGAGCTGCCCACATATGGAGCACTGTTCAACTGGCCTACTTTCCGGTTGAATACAACATGATAGTCTTCAAACCTTATGTATACAAGTTCTTGTTGAGCTGTCCCAGTAAATAATTAAATTCTACCGAATTTATACAATTGGTGATTACTATACTCCCCCTTACAGTAACTCATTCATTAACCCTTATCTTAAAATGGTCTTTGTCCTTTGATTAGTAGTGACCCCCACGGTAAAAAAGGTTCCATAACTGCATATGGCTCACATTGTTTTCTACTCCGTCTACTACATCTGTCCACTGCTACACTACAACCTTATATCCATTTATCTTTATTTTTAGTTGATAAGTGGTTTTTGATAAGTGATGATTCAGAATTAAAAAATATACTGAAAATACCATATATTTAGCAATATTCTAACATGTTAACAGTTAAACTGTTTTTCTTTTCAAGTATTCATACTCAGTAGTATGCTTCATTTTATTATCCTTTTTTATTTGAGTCCCCCCCCCTTTGTAGCAGAACAGGGCTTTGCGATTAGCTACAATTAGAATCGAGTAGGTTTGCTAGTTTAGCTATTGAGTTTGCATATATAAGACGAATAAACACAAATAAATTATTTAACTGAAAAAAAAAATGTCTGTAAAAATAATAATCGGAACAAATTAGATATATATGAAATAGTGGAAAGGATCATACCAGCAAGTTAATTATGTATGGCAAATACGGAATAAACTCAAAGCAAATGTGACAGAATGGAATTGTAAACAAATTGGAATCGGTCTGAATTAACAACTTACAATAATAAAAGTAGGATTGTGTTCGAATGCAAAGGGATGCCGCAATAAGATTCTGCGAACAAAGAAATATTTTATCATATTAGGTTAACGACCGGATCGAGGAGAGATGAGATTTAGCTTTCGAAACCTTCGTTTGGCGATAGAGTGTCACGTAATATATTGGGAGATAAGGAGACATTTTCAGCCTAGATATAAAAAAAAAACTGCCATTGAGAACTAAGACACCGAACACTACGGAAAATGGAAGTGAAATAAAAAGAATACCAAAAGAGTAATACGTGGTCCTCCTGTGTTTCTTTTTTTTACATAGGCATCACCAAATATCAAGACCAATAAGCCATTCGAGGATAAGGGTTAAAGAAGCTACAGTAGAAATTGGGCAATATAGAAATCGTTAGTAATGGAAATTCGGTAAACATATATGGAACGGCTCATCAAAAACGTGTTTACGTGAGACTTGAAGACAACCATATTGTAGTCAGCTGGAAAGCAGTTAAACGGAAGACAATTCCATAGGCGTGCAGTTCTAAGAAAGAAGCTTTGCTCATGGAATCTACGTTTAGTTTTAGGCACAGATAAAGAGTTAGGTAAATTATCGATAGTGGTTTCTTCTAGACGGGTGTTTCTTGTGAAAGTTTGGTGAGCGCGGACCATAGATGTAAGCCCGGCCGAGCACTTGCCATAAAAATAACGATAAAGCAGAGACAATCTCGCAACAGTGAGAAAGAGGTTGAAGGGAAGAGAAAAAGGCATCCGCTACGAAGCTACGAAGTTTATTTTGAACTCTATCATTGCAGGATAAGTTCTTTCTAGCAGCTCCTGCCCAAATGTGGCAACAGTACTCCATCCTTGGACGTGCATGGCTCTTATATAACTGCATGATATATAAGGAGTAGGAAGTAGTTTTTAATACAGAGCTTCAAGTCCAGTACAAACTAGTGTACAAAAACAACCAAAAACAAAGAGTGTGCCCATTTGATGTGTGCGCTACACAGACCAATGGTTATTCATAGTTCAATTGAATTGTGTATGGTTGTGTGTTAAACCCGCCCACGCAAACCACATTTATACGTTGACGCATTGGCATTTTATATACACCTATGATAATGACTCGATAATATGCAGACATAGATTATTTGTTGATCAGTTTTAAAACTAACATGTATATTTACCTGCAATGTAATACTTTCAATATCTAATAGAAGTAGAAGGGAAATCAGACGTTGCCCGGGATTGAATGATGATTAGGGAATATTTCATACTGCTCCATTTTTATTGTCATCGAAATCTGTGAAATCGCCCGGGAGGAAGCTTCACATGCCTTCATGAAGTAACTTAGTCCAAAATATGTTTTATTCTACATTGCACTCTAGAGAACCCACTGTTTCTTTTATAAAATTGTTTTATATAAACTTATTTCCAATTAACGAAAAAAAATAAATTAACGTGCGGGTTATGAACCTACAGATTACGTCAAGCAAAAATAAATAAATAAATAAATAAAAATAAAAAATAACACATAAATGGCCAAGTCTTATAAAATTCTTTGCAGTTAATGAAAATAAAAGAAATTTACGTGCGGAGTTTGAACCTACAGAACATGTCATGCAAAATGAAAGATAAATAAATAAAAAAACGCTATCAACTTACCCACAGTAGAATTTTCACGGCTTTCATTGTCGCTAAGTGACAACATTTAAAAAAATTAGTTTTACCGATGATAGATAAATTAAAATAATGGTTTCGATTAGCAATTATCGGTAACTATCGGGAGTATTCTGAGACAAAACTTAACTAAAGTTCTGTAAATTTTAAAGAAACTATGTTTAGCCGTTTCGGAGACGATAATGAACAAACTCACACACACACAGACAAAGGAGCATTTATATAATTGTAGAGATATGGAACGTGTAATGTATATATTTACGAAAGAATATTGGAGTATTTTTAATACATTAAAACTACCCTTTCTGAAATGTAGTAGAATTCCGTGATAAATTCCCTGATAAACTCGATGTTTAATCCCGTATGTTACAGAATAAACGAACCCTATGTGATGTTGGTTTTGATGCATCTTTATTTGATTGCAACCAGTAACGGACGTTCGCGAGCCGAGGAATTACGATAAAAAAATGATTTCTAATATTTTATCCTCTGTGAACAGCTTATGGGAACTTAGTAATTCACTCATAATAGGTTCTGCCTTACTATTATGAAAACACCGAGGATAACTGCTTTCGTGGGGAATTCTCGCGATATAACGCGAGATTCAGAATGTCTAACTAGATTTTTTGTACTCACTTTCTTATGCAATAAATTCTTTCCTACTTTTCCGTCTTTCCTTATGACTCTTCCCTAGGGCTACAAAGGTCGAATATTAAATTTCTCAGTATTCCACAATAACTGGAGTATTTAAAGTAATAACATGGTATTCAAAGGCTCAGGTTTGTAGAAATAATTCTTTTGAGGGGGGAGTTTGAATACCAATAAGCTTTTTTGATTTTTACTTTTTTCTGAACTATACTCTCTCTCCCTAAAACTGTTCTCCCCATCTTTCTTTATGTGTATAGTTAGCAAAACAGTTTTTTTCTTTTTAAAATTTTAAAAATTAAGTTAGGAATAACACATTCAGCTTTTCGAGTCAATGGATACTTTATGTAATGGTAAATATGAAAGTCGAGGCTGATGAAATAAACAGCTTTAATTCTATTTCCGTAAGGACAAATCAAGCACTGCTGGAATAAATCCCGGGAAAACGGGAAAGCATATACATCACCTCGAGATCAATCACTGATTATGTTTTGTGAACAACCGAAAAACAACCGAGGGTCTCAACTTGATTATCATGAGCTTTACGGAATATCTAGAAGGAAATGTACGGATATGATTAAAGATAATTTAATCTGAGTATTTTGTAAAAACAAATGGTGTAGGGTATATGCTTTAATTCACAGAGACAAAGATTATTTCTATTTTTCGAAAGTATACCGTCGTGCATAGAATTCAATTCGTTGAGTATCGCAGGAGTTCTTCTTTACTGCTTATAGCATAACCGTATTCACATCATCTTTAAGCAAATATTTAGAAGGAGCTTCCTTTATACTATTCGTAAAGTTGATTCACTCTATCACTAGAAGGACTTACTCGCAAGTCAGGCTATATCCTATCTCTATAAACTAACTATAAAAGCAAGTATGTTGTCAAATTAAGGCTGGTCATTTTAGCTTTCTTTGATGAGCTGCGGACATCTATTTCAATTTTAATCATCCCAATATTTTTTCTTCCCTGAAATGTATCCTTCACAATATTTATTCAGTATTTTTATGAATACAATTATGATATATGCTATCCAGAATTGTCTGAGATATTGTTTGCTGTCTTTGTTTCAGGTCGTTTGACTTGTGGATCTAATGGTCTTCGTCAATTCACTGTTTTCATATATCATTGTAATACAGCCTCCTATCTCAGTAGGTACTTTTCAAGAAATGAAGGATTTTAGAAGTGTCTTCTTCCTGATTGTTGTCCTCCTACCTAACGCTTAATTTTTAAAAACACATTTGATGTATTTTCAATAATCTTTTCTTATTTATTTTAGCTCTTTATAAGTTGTTGCTTCGCTTCTTTTTGGAAAAGATTTCCATAAAATTTGTAAATAACCTTAGTACAATCTCATCTAGTATTTTCGATCAAATCATATCGTTGTTAATGATGCAATTCCAAATTAAAATAACCGCTACGATTGAGTGCTGCCCGACTTTTATTTTTGATTGTTTTGATTAGCTAACTAAAGATCCATCAACAGTGTCATCCGTATTTGGTCCTCACATAATGCTGGTATGCATTAGACAAGTCGAGAATGACACTAATAGACCATCTAAAAATCGATTCATCATCATCATCAAGGTGACTCTTCCTCTCCAGAGTTTCCTGTCTTCCATCAGTTGCATCAGATCTTCAGGTTCACAGTTGGTGTCGTGTGCTATTTGTTGGATGTACGTAGATATAGGTCGTCCTCTGCTTGCGCGTCCGTGTCGTGGAGTCCATAGCAATACTTCACTCACAAATTCATGCTTGCCCTCCAGACGATGACCGGCAAATCGTAGGCGTCTTTCTCTGATGGTAATAGGTATGGCAGATAGACTGCCATGAATTTGCTGCTTCGTGGGATGATTTTGCCTAGATATATTTAATATTGTTCTTAGCATACGGGTGTATGTACCGTCTAGTTTTCTTTCCAATTTTTTGGTGAGTGTCCAGGTTGTAGCACCGTAAACAAGAGCAGACTCTACTACTGCTCTGAAGAACTGCCTTTTCAGTTTGTTAGCCAGCCTCGAAGTCCATACTGAATGTAACCCATCCGATGTGGTCCATGCTGTTGAGATGCGAATTCCGATATCTCTCTGTGAAAACTATGTTGCTGTCCAGATACGTAAACTCAGCGACTTCTTTCAGTGTTGATCCAACCAAAGCCCTGATCTCTCCCTTCACATTGAAAGTCATAAACTTTGTCTTATCCGCATTTATGTGGAGATCAATGTCATTTGCAGACTTTTCTAGTTTACGTAACAGTGTTTGCGAATCAGCAGTGTTGTTCGCGAACAAAGCAATATCGTCTGCGTAATCTGCATCAGTTATGTGTGCTGATTGATGACGTCTGTTTCTGGATGCATTTGGGGTGAAGCCTAGCATGTTGTGTATATCAACAGAGGTGCGAAGTACAAAGTCAAGACAGACAATGAAAAGAAAAGGGGCAAGAGTATGTGCATATAGCATCATGATAGCATTAATGACTACTCCCCTTGAATGTATTTAGTATTGTGAAAGCAACAATATCATACAGTCCTGAAGCATATTCACTTTTTTACGCTCTGAATGACATCTGGTCCCTCTTGAAATGAGTGGGTATCACCTTGAGGACACGACATGTTTAAGCAAGCGTATTTGTCCGACTTTCACTTCTAATTTAAAATAGAACACACATATCAATCAAGCAAAAGTAGAGATTTGGCTGCCGATACAAGTAGTTAGAATCGAGTACTGCTGCTACATCTGGACAGGAACTCTTCATAGTACCTCATCATGCCTTAGCAGAATGTCAAACGTACTTCGTAATCTAGTAGAACTTGCTCTTTTTTCTTCTCTGCAACCTTTTTTTTCCTACAGCCGAGTCGTTACGAGTCTGTCTCCTTCCTATCGTGATTTTCAAGGTAAGTGTTAGACTGAGCTCCAATATATAAACCCTCGCCAATCTTTAAGAGGAAAAAACACTCGTCTAGCTAAAACCACTATTAATATATTCCCCATTCTCTGTTGGTGCCTAAACCCAGGAATAACGCTTGTTTCCAAACTGTTCACTTGTAGAACTCTGTTTCATCGGTCTGCCTTCAAGTTGCCTACAATATTGTCGTCTTTATGTCCACTGTAAGTAGTTATTGAATCGTTCTCGTAAATAATCTTATTATTATACCAAATTTCCAAACACAACCGCTCATTATGTTACTGTCCAAATAACTACCATGCACGCATTGACCCTTATCCTCGATTAGGTTCCGAGCCTTGGTATGCAGTAATCCCTTTGTAAAAAATAAAACATATTCGGTTTAGTCATTTAGCGAGACATTCAATACTCAGTAACAAAAGTTGTGGATGATTTCCTTTCTAATGATTCAAACATCTGTCTGTGATAGTTGTTAGGTAATGCGTGCTATTTTTGAAGTACCAAATATGAGAGTAGGTTACGTTGTTCTTATTTGGATGACGACTTATATATTTGTTGTTGTTCATGTTGTAAGAGTCTTAGAGTGATAGAGACAGTCTTAGGAGTGTTTCTGTGTTGAGTGTTCGTATGTCTTAAGATGTTCATGTTTGTGGAGATAGCATATTGGAGACATAATCAGGGTATGTATAAAGAGAGAGAGAGACAGTTCTGTATATATATAATAGACAGTGTGCATGTTACTACAAGAGAACCAATACTGTAATCCATTGAGAGGAAATTTATGAATATATTGATAGATAGACCGAGAGATAGCGCGTTTGACATTTACATTGACAGTTGTGCATTTTTATAAACACAAAGTTCATATTAATACAATTTCACTTTACCTTTGTTTTGGTGATGCTGATTTTCACAAAGTTCTTATAATATAAATGGATAATACATTGTTCTGTAGAATAACAACACGAAGCCGCAGATACAAAACCACATGATGACACGTTTATTTCTTCTTCGACCGGTTGGACATGGTTTTGTATTTCAGGGATTCAAAGTTGTTACATGGTTATCTCTAAACCTACTCACTTCCAGAGGGAGCCTTGACTCTAACGGAGAATCGGTCTGATCTCCTCTGCTTCTCTGATCTGACTGATCCGATCCCCCCTAACTAACTTCGAACTCTTTCCTATATTAAGCAATCACATGTATGTCTGGTCACCGTGACCCCAACTCATGTATTTCTAAATTTCACGTTTTTGAAACCATTTCTTACGACCAGGACATTTCCCATTCTCCTTGTTGTTTTACAAGTGAATTATACCTACTTGTCTAATTCTGCAACCCATATTTTATTATGCATTCTTTCTAAGAATGTGAATAGTTTCCAGCCAATTTTTTATTATTTAAATATTTTAACAGAATCAACAATTTACTGGGCATTCAATTTATAATAAAATGCTGTGTTTATTTTAAATTATGATTGGAATTCTCAATTCCAAGTCTAGCTTCGCAAGTTCGAATCATTGACTATCCTATTTCATATTAACCTTTAACTAATTCCCTATTTTGTACTGGCATGTAAAAGGGAGATCCCTTATCATGTAACATCCCTTCCTCTCATTTTTCAAAAAAAAAAAAATGCACGCATTTTTAAAGTTTAGTATACGTTTTCTGGCTTAGAAAGATCAGACACCATAAAACAAAAGCGATTTTTTTTACTTACATGAAAAGGGGACAGCACTTATCATGTAACAAGTGTTCACTGCCATTTTGTTCCATACAAGGGACTGGTTTCTTTAAGAAATTTTAAAAGGGAGATAATTACTTCACTCTCTTGTTGCATTCTGTTTTCTCTAGTATTAATGTTTATGGTTTTGAAGATTTACATTCCTTTGTATTGAGGGCGTCTGTTTTTTATGTGAATGCTTACAGACTTCAAATGGTGATAGCTAATGGTGTATTCCTTAGAGATGCAGACAAACTGTGAAAAACGAGTTCAGTAGCTGAGAAAGCCCAAGTATAATGACCGAAAAAAGATGGAGACTGTTAATAATGTTTTTTTTGTTTTTTTTAAACTGGGTGGACATACGTAACAGTTATGTACAAGATATATCAGAATTAATGTTCAGACACACTGCACAAAAAGTGTATTCCCAATAGAGTCATATTTCGTATATACATAAAATGAAATGACTGCACTCTATATAAAAGATAATTAATGACCAGACAATCATAATTTTATCTTATGATGTTATTATCCTTAAAACATTTACGCTTGAAAGATCACCATTTAGCAAAACATTTAACGAGGCAGACATGTTTATTGCAGAATTCAACTGATAATAATTCTTGTATCAAGAGTTCTGCAAGAAGATGCGGGGGATAATAATGATTATACATTATCGAGGCCTGGCGATCAACATTTTTATAACGGATTAGTCTCAAATGCAATGTTTTCTGGTTTTGTCAAATGAAAATAGAGAATATGAACCACGTGACATTAGTGTTACTTAATATATAAATCGACACGATGACGTGCGTAATTATCAGTGGTGTATCTGAAATAATTAAATATTCAGTACAGTAAGGAATTAGTTGCTAATATTTTCAACCAAAAATTACCTTAGCACGTATACAACAACCTTCCTAAGAAAAATAACAATCAAACGAAGCTTAAATATTGTAGATTAATCCCAGAAATCACATATATATATATATATATATATATATATATATAAATACATATATATATATGTGGATATATATTTTATGTCCTTATAATATATAACACTCCTTAATTAAGAATCTCAATGTAATTACAGAGCAATATAGTGATTACATGACAAAATATTATATTCCTAAGTTTATGATGTTGACCATTTTATAAGTTATTCCTTAAAGTCAGTCGATAATAATTGTAAATATAAACTGAGGGAAAGGAATAAATCATAAGATTTTCAACATCATGGACTTTGGAATATAGTCTTTTGTCATTTATTCACTATATATATATATATATATATATATATATATATATATATATATATATATATATATATATATATATATATAAATCAAAGACCGATAAACTTTTATTTAGCTGGTATTGTTCTGTCCTTTTGAAGAATGTTTAACTTCGAAGTTATTTTCTACTTGTTTGAGCCTTTAAAAAGATACGTCATTAAACGTCACGTGCACTAACTGAAAGCGTATACTTAAATAATAATAAAACGTATTCTTGATTATTTACAAGAAATATGATATACCACAAAGATAGTTTTTGACTACGCAATATTATATAGAAAGAAATATATTAATGTCTAACATACAACAGCATAGACAAGATCAATATAAAAAAAGAAGTATAGTGAATGACTCACGCCACAGCAATCACCACTCTTCTACATCTATAGCTATATACTAAGAAAATTCCTGTGTTTAAACTAACATACGAGTAGAGTAGCATCTCTAGTTTTAGTCAGTTTCATCAATAAAGCTTAAAAAAAGCGGAGTGCTAATAAATACAAAACGAAATACAAAAGCAGTACAAGATAAACACTGAATCGTAAATAAGATCTCAAACACCGAGCCAACAGACACAGTATACCAACTATTAGAAACCAAATCCCAAGTTCATGTATTTGGTGATTTTACTGTCCACCACAATAACTAGTTTGGTTTCCTTTGTCACACCAACGCAGCTGATAGCATCAGGCATAAATTGTGCATATCCAATTCCCTGGGACAGATAACAACGCTGTATTTTCTCTTCCCAGATAGACAGGACCAGCAAGCTTCACTTCTAGAGCACT
>NC_136496.1:23222650-23265150 GCF_053919585.1 Euprymna scolopes | reverse complement strand
GCTGCAATATGAAAGGTCTAGACATGTCTAAACATGCCAGAATTAAATATATAAAAATGTTCCATAATCGTTTTCGTCCATCTGTTTTGTTTTTGTTTTTGTTTTTGCAAGTACTTTACACGTAAAAAAAGAATACTGTAACTTCCAGACCATTTTGTAAATCGCACTATAAAACCACAGAGCATTCATTTTGACCACTTCTGAAAACGTATTTTTTTTTTACACACGAGACGCTGCACTATTTTAAGTAATTAAAATGTTATTAAACATAGTTTATATAGAAGCATCCGGATTTAAAGGAAACAGTAATCGATAACTCTCATAAGATGACTGAAAAACATTAGTTAGAATTACGTGCAAAAAAAAAACAACAAAAAAAAACGGACGAAAACGGCTATGGAACATTCCTAGACAAATTCGATCAAGAAAATAGAACGACCATACTAGAGATTTCTAAAAAAAAAAAAAAAGAAGAAGAAAAAAAGACAACGATTAAGCAAAAGCATTCCGTGCTGTTCAACAATGTATGCCTAAATGAAAACATGCTGCCTAAAGACAATATATATATATATATATATATATATATATTTATATTTGTATATATGTATATATTCTATTTAATATAGTTTTACAGGGTAAAAACTTCAAAGATTGTATATAATTATTTTTTCCACAGCAGACAACGTCGCAAGAAAGCCAACAAACCGGAAGTCCAAGACTCGAGTTTGGGTTCATCAGTTAGACATATCAGCGCTCAGGATTTGAAACCCGAAACTTTTGCATGCTAGGCGAGCACTCTACCAACCGAGCAAACACGCTCACACACAAGAATATCCATTAACTTACACATATCAATAACCCGCGGCACAGATCCGGCAGTGGAGAGAACCAACCTTATATCGAACAAGAGACGAGGTATCAAACCAGCTTTAACCCAAGCCGACGTCTCACCAGTAGGAATTTTATATATTTTGTTGGCTTTCTTGGCTCTTGTGGGCTGCGACATTGGTTCAGTAGTTGAAAATAATTATGTATATTCTCTCACACTTTCTGAACAATATATATATATATATTTATATGCATGTATATATATATATATATATATATATATATATATATATATGAAGAATGTTGTGTGCGTGTGTATCTCTGTGTTTGTAAGTTCCTTCTGACTCCAAAACTATATATTCCGACCTGCTGAAATTGTTATCCTACACTGGTGATAGTGTAAACGTTAGAGACTGTTTGTATGAAAGAATAATTGGTATTTAATAATAATTATCAAGCCTCTTAAGATTTAAGAAAATAAACGGCACGACCTCTACACTTTTGAACACTGTAGATTGTATAACGCTAGTGTCCGAACTGAGCATTTCTTACTTCTTAATTCCCTTCACTCTCCTGGTAACTTTTGTGGCCGGGATTGAATGTTTAGAAATTGGAGTTTAAGTTAGCTTAGTGGATATTCTTGATGCTCCCAACCGTGATGATTGCGGATACATGAAACACTAGGATCTGTAGGTATAAAAGAATAATTATCACGTGGGTTGTAAGTTTGGTGAAGGCTTTGTGTAGAAACACGCACACATTTTAGTACGAGTGTAATGTTATGACCCTTTAGGCTGTGATCATAGCGTAGTATCTGTGAACCGTGGCAAGCGAGAGCAATGTCCAAAACATTATTATTATTATTATTATTATTATTATTATTATTATTATTATTATTGTATTCTTATTAATTGATTTGAGCGACGGATGATCGCTGGATCAGTTATTATGATTAGAAGAATAAACAAGTAAATTGCGAAATAAATGATTGACGTGTGAATCGCAAAAAGAATGCGAAAATAGAAAATAGATGTAAACATTCTTTTGGTTTTGAATAAACAAATAACTAGGTGGATTAGATTGGTATCAGACACGTAATTAGGTGACGTAAGAGAACACGTGATGTAGTTAGTTTTGGAGAGATTAAGAGAGTTGAGGATTGACCACCAGAGCAAACAGACGTAGACAAGGGTGGACAGACAGCTGGGAGCGAGCTGCATTAACAGAAAATGTAGAAACTGCAGATCATGTGAAAACCAACTGAGACAACTTTAATAAATGTATATTATAAAAATATAAAGAGTTGTTTTATGGTTTTCACAAAGAAGAACAAATATCTCAATTATATGATGCTGATCGCTTCATGGTTCGTCACGGAGCAGCGGGATACAGAAGAACTCTCCAGAAAAAAGATATGAAGCATATATTATTCTACTTATATATGAACTGTAAAAATATCCCGCGCAATAAGTTTGATACAACATAACTCAGTTTACACGTCAATATCATGTCCCCCTGGCTAACAACATACATACGATTTACACGTTTATTATCTGTCAGTTAAAAGAACAATATCTTACATCCACTAGACAACACATGACACGTTTTAATATATCAACCATTCATATTTCAACCTATATACAACACAACTACTAATATTAATCGGTGTAATGACTGCTACAAGACAGGGCAGTTTTTACATAAGAGTTTTCTTTCTATAGCTTTGACTAAGATAGATTACGTATTTCTCGGTTGACTAAACGCGACCCAGATGCCAACCTACAAATGTACACTTACTAGCACAGTACACCCAGCGACTAGCATTCCCAAATTCTCATCCATCCGATACTAGTCAGGCTCATCGTTGCTTAAGTTCTGTGATCTGGCGAGATACTGTGCCTCTCCGTTACATATTGGTATAAAACAACTTAGCTGTAGTGGCGGACTGCATACGTCAAAATAAACGTGAGTCTTTCACTGGAAACGCTGTCTCTTTGTCTGTAGGTCATAGCAGTAGATCCAGCTTTCATCGCAGGTGATGATGTGGTGTGATGATGATGAGAGGTGTGAGGTGTGAGGAAGTCAGAACACTATATATCTGGTTTTGAAAAATTATTTTTTCTGTAGAAAGCAATCATATATTAATCACCTGACAAGACGTCTGGCGTTAATCGACCAATTGTCCGAAACATTAGCATATCCGCGGTTGTGATCATGTAAACCTGTTTATATTAATAAAACATATATCTTGCTCTTCTTTTTTGAGCACTCTTCATAACCTCGTTAAATTAATTAGTTAGCACTCTTGAATACCTTTAACCTGATATTGATACCGGTTATTCTAAAAGTCTTGGCCACATTTTGACATTATATATTTTAAACGTCTAAAGATTACCAGAAAAATATTAAAACGTCTAAATATTTTAAACGTCTAAAGATTACCAGAAAAATATTAAAAAAAAAATAATATGGAAAAATATAAACACATTAGTCTTTAAAATGGCACAACATTTATGTTACTATCATTCATAGTGAAGCACATATGATCACTTGAAATATAACCAATTCTTTTGGAACACCATGTGCATACAGAATTGAACGATAAAATTGTCGGCTTATAAAAAGAGGTCTTGATTCCATTTCCCGTCTGACGAAAACCGAGTTTCTTTTTTTATGCTGACCATCTACTAGTTTGCCCGTTGTGTACAAATCCCACGAGCTAGAGGAGCCTTCTATTATAATTGAAAGTGACACAATGTTCATCGAGCGAGATCGGAGATACGCCGCTGTACAACCCATGCTCTCTACCGATCTAAATTATAAAAACAGGATCATTGCTCGCATCTTCCAAATGACTCGCTTGATTGTCACGACAAACTGGGACGTGCCCAGAGTGATAAAAACAAACTTTCCAGTCACGGTTATTGTCCTTGGTGTGTTTTCAAGTGAGGCTCATGTCATGAAACCTCGTATTTTTGTAATCGGCTCAAAAGTAAACACAAAAGTGTACCTTGATGTGCTGAAGAGTGTGGTGATCCCCTGGTGTAATCAGGTAGCAGCTGTCAGGCCCTGGGTGTGTCAGCAAAACTCGGCGCGGGCCGACAAGTCCAATGAGACCCAGGCTCGGCTTCAGAAAGATGACTATGGTTTTGTATCTTATCACACTGGCCCCTCTCTTTTCCCGACCTGAATCCGCTATACTACATCATTTCGCCACGTGTAGAGAACATCACGAACATATCCTCTCACAACACTAAATCTAGCCTGATTGCCG
Source organism: Euprymna scolopes (assembly GCF_053919585.1). Taxonomy (NCBI): domain Eukaryota; kingdom Metazoa; phylum Mollusca; class Cephalopoda; order Sepiida; family Sepiolidae; genus Euprymna; species Euprymna scolopes. Next base: position 23,261,048 of record NC_136496.1, on the reverse strand, counting down.
CCATCTGGAGTGTATAAGCCGAGCTTTCGCCGGTGCTTGTAGAAAACGAATGCCCTTGGTTCCGAGGCGGTTTATAAGACTCCACTCAGCTACGTTGAATAGATATCAGCTCTATCACATAACTAAGTTATTGAAATGATTGTTTCCATAAAAAATTGAAATTGAAATATTTTTTATATTTTTTTAGGGCGACACTTTTATCGTTCCCCATATATATATATATATATATATATATATATATATATATATATATATATATATATATATATATATATATAAAGCTGAATGTACGTTTGTGTGGGTGTGTCTGGTCACGAATAGCCTCCTATATGGTGTACTATTTTTAAAAAACGGATTACATATAATGATAGAAGATGTATCGAGGATCAGGAATGGCTATGTTTGATCTGGCAGAACGGTGGTTCATAAAAATTGTGGGGTCTGCATTCGCGCCTTGCCCCAAAAATTTGGAAAGAAAAAATGAAATTAAAAACGTTTACAAGGTTTTTTTATATAGATGTACATAAGAATACTTTTATAAGTATGTTTCAACTTAGATAGAGATGGTATAGTAAAATTGTGGGGTCTTGGTTCGCGCCTGTACTCCAGGGAAATATGGCACAGGCTTTAACAAAGACTTTTCATATCTATTTGCGTAATTATACTTTGATAATTATGTTTCAGTTTGGAGAAATATAGTATGATAAAATTACGGGGTGTTCGTTCGCGCCAGACCTCCATAGAATAGAAACATGTCACAAAGTTTAACAAGTTTTTTTTTAAAGGGGTGAGGGTCCACAATAACACCTTAACTTTAATCTTAATTCACGTTAGTTTTTATTTATTTTTTTAGTTGAATCATATTGTGTCGAATAAATTCACGTTCTTACAAAAGTGAGAGCCCCCCCCCCCAAAGTCGGAATTTTGGACAATTCTGAACACAGATTTTGCATAACTCTGTTTTTTTTTCTTCTCCACTTGCACGTGGAGCTCTTTCGGAACTAGGTTATTAGATGAATAATACAGAATAAGAACGTTACTTGTTATCGTGTCAAAAGACGGAAAAATCCTGCTTACGTGATTACGTGTCTTTTTAAAAACATTTACATACCCTTTTTATTTTTATTTATTTAAATATCTGTTTAAGCTTTTTTTTTTCGTTAGTGTACAGAAATGCATAAGTCTGGGTAGTTCCTATGAAGAGAAAGATAAATAACTCTGCCAAGTTTCGTTGTTCTTCTGCTATGGGAAGTAGGTCAGGGGCACTACTTATTGCTCACCCTTCGTAAACTCCTCTGAAAAAATTTGACTCATACAAAGATCAAACGTTTTCCTAAGGATATTGGTGGTACCTACAATAGCAGAGGCCTGAAGGCCGCCCAAAATATTTGCTCGCAGATTTTTCAAATATCCTTCATCAATAGACGACTTGATACTACGCCTTGCGTACCAACTACGGCCGGAATTATTTGTGCTTTAACTCAATGTACACGCCCTTCCTCCAAGGATAACGGATGCACTACTTCCAGTTTGCCTTGTCCCTCACATTCCTTTCCCAGGATTATGAGTAGTCTATAATTTGACACTGTTTTGAGACCTTGTGAATGACGATCATACTTTTGAACCACTCTGCACACTTCTTACAAATTTCCCAGTGTATCCGAATCTACATGCGATCGTTTCCTTGGCTGTAATCTCTCTGAACCAATCTGTGCACACTCCTGCAAGCTGTGCAACTGACTCTGACAACTTTCCGCGAATCCGGAATTCTACAGCAACATTTTCTCATAGAACCACTAATTTGAATAGTAACGTCCTAATGCCTGCTCTTGTGCTGCACAAACAAAAGTTTCAGTATTTTTAGCCAGGTACCCAGCTAAAAACCATTGCAATGATTTTTCATCATACACGTGTCCTGGAAGAATATTTCGTGCCGTTTCTTCCCGACCAATGTCTTTCTCTGGCAATGCGTTTCACATACTCAGCGTTGGTCTCAAATACTTCCACTTCGCTGGCCACAATCTTGAACATCCACTCCTCACTTCTAACCACATGATCCTTCAAAGACGTCTCTTAAACTCTAACAAATCTTTCACACATATAAATCCTCATCAACCGCCTTTACTTTACAACCTAGCTAGACTATTCTAATGTGGAATATACCAAACATTGCTAAAATGTCATACTTTACTTTACAACCTAGCGAGACTATTCTAGTTTGGAATATACCAAACATTGCTAAAATGTCATATTTTACTTTACAACCTAGCTAGACTATTCTAATGTGGAATATACCAAACATTGCTAAAATGTCATACTTTACTTTACAACCTAGCTAGACTATTCTAATGTGGAATATACCAAACATTGCTAAAATGTCATACTTTACTTTACAACCTAGCGAGACTATTCTAGTTTGGAATATACCAAACATTGCTAAAATGTCATATTTTACTTTACAACCTAGCTAGACTATTCTAATGTGGAATATACCAAACATTGCTAAAATGTCATACTTTACTTTACAACCTAGCTAGACTATTCTAATGTGGAATATACCAAACATTGCTAAAATGTCATACTTTACTTTACAACCTAGCGAGACTATTCTAGTTTGGAATATACCAAACATTGCTAAAATGTCATATTTTACTTTACAACCTAGCTAGACTATTTATATGTGGAATATACCAAACATTGCTAAAATGTCATACTTTACTTTACAACCTAGCTAGACTATTCTAGTGTGGAATATACCAAACATTGCTAAAATGTCATACTTTACTTTACACCCTAGCTAGACTATTCTAGTGTGGAATATACCAACATTGCTAAAATGGCATACTTTACTTTACAACCTAGCTAGACTATTCCAATGTGGAATATACCAAACATTGCTAAAATGTCATACTTTACTTTACAACCTAGCTAGACTATTCTAATGTGGAATATACCAAACATTGCTAAAATGTCATACTTTACTTTACAACCATGCTAGACTATTCTAGTGTGGAATATACCAAACATTGCTAAAATGTCATACTTTACTTTACACCCTAGCTAGACTATTCTAGTGTGGAATATACCAAACATTGCTAAAAAGGCATACTTTACTTTACAACCTAGCTAGACTATTCTAGTGTGGAATATACCAAACATTGCTAAAATGTCATACTTTACTTTACAACCTAGCTAGACTATTCTAGTGTGGAATATACCAAACATTGCTAAAATGTCATACTTTACTTTACACCCTAGCTAGACTATTCAAGTGTGGAATATACCAAACATTGCTAAAATGTCATACTTTACTTTACAACCTAGCGAGATTATTCTAGTTTGGAATATACCAAACATTGCTAAAATGTCATACTTTACTTTACAACCTAGCGAGACTATTCTAGTTTGGAATATACCAAACATTGCTAAAATGTCATATTTTACTTTACAACCTAGCTAGATTATTCTAATGTGGAATATACCAAACATTGCTAAAATGTCATACTTTACTTTACACCCTAGCTAGACTATTCTAATGTGGAATATACCAAACATTGCTAAAATGTCATACTTTACTTTACAACCTAGCTAGACTATTCCAATGTGGAATATATCAAACATTGCTAAAATGTCATACTTTACTTTACAACCTAGCTAGACTATTCTAATGTGGACTATACCAAACATTGCTAAAATGTCATACTTTACTTTACACCCTAGCTAGACTATTCTAGTGTGGAATATACCAAACATTGCTAAAATGTCATACTTTACTTTACAACCTAGCAAGATTATTCTAGTGTTGAATATACCAAACATTGCTTAAATGTCATACTTTACTTTAAACCCTAGCTAGACTATTCTAGTGTGGAATATACCAAACATTGCTAAAATTTCATACTTTACTTTACAACCTAGCGAGACTATTCTAGTTTGGAATATACCAAACATTGCTAAAATGTCATACTTTACTTTACACCCTAGCTAGACTATTCTAATGTGGAATATACCAAACATTGCTAAAATGTCATACTTTACTTTACAACCTAGCGAGACTATTCTAGTTTGGAATATACCAAACATTGCTAAAATGTCATACTTTACTTTACAACCTAGCGAGACTATTCTAGTTTGGAATATACCAAACATTGCTAAAATGTCATATTTTACTTTACAACCTAGCTAGATTATTCTAATGTGGAATATACCAAACATTGCTAAAATGTCATACTTTACTTTACAACCTAGCTAGACTATTCTAATGTGGAATATACCAAACATTGCTAAAATGTCATATTTTACTTTACAACCTAGCTAGACTATTCCAATGTGGAATATACCAAACATTGCTAAAATGTCATACTTTACTTTACAACCTAGCTAGACTATTCTAATGTGGACTATACCAAACATTGCTAAAATGTCATACTTTACTTTACACCCTAGCTAGACTATTCTAGTGTGGAATATACCAAACATTGCTAAAATGTCATACTTTACTTTACAACCTTGCTAGACTATTCTAGTGTGGAATATACCAAACATTGCTAAAATGTCATACTTTACTTTAAACCCTAGCTAGACTATTCTAGTGTGGAATATACCAAACATTGCTAAAATGTCATACTTTACTTTACAACCTAGCGAGACTATTCTAGTTTGGAATATACCAAACATTGCTAAAATGTCATACTTTACTTTACACCCTAGCTAGACTATTCTAATGTGGAATATACCAAACATTGCTAAAATGTCATACTTTACTTTACAACCTAGCGAGACTATTCTAGTTTGGAATATACCAAACATTGCTAAAATGTCATATTTTACTTTACAACCTAGCTAGATTATTCTAATGTGGAATATACCAAACATTGCTAAAATGTCATACTTTACTTTACAACCTAGCTAGACTATTCTAATGTGGAATATACCAAACATTGCTAAAATGTCATACTTTACTTTACAACCTAGCTAGACTATTCAAATGTGGAATATACCAAACATTGCTAAAATGTCATACTTTACTTTACAACCTAGCTAGACTATTCTAATGTGGACTATACCAAACATTGCTAAAATGTCATACTTTACTTTACACCCTAGCTAGACTATTCTAGTGTGGAATATACCAAACATTGCTAAAAAGGCATACTTTACTTTACAACCTAGCTAGACTATTCTAGTGTGGAATATACCAAACATTGCTTAAATGTCATACTTTACTTTACACCCTAGCTAGACTATTCTAGTGTGGAATATACCAAACATTGCTAAAATGTCATACTTTACTTTACAACCTAGCGAGACTATTCTAGTTTGGAATATACCAAACATTGCTAAAATGTCATACTTTACTTTACAACCTAGCGAGACTATTCTAGTTTGGAATATACCAAACATTGCTAAAATGTCATATTTTACTTTACAAATAAGCTAGATTATTCTAATGTGGAATATACCAAACATTGCTAAAATGTCATACTTTACTTTACACCCTAGCTAGACTATTCTAATGTGGAATATACCAAACATTGCTAAAATGTCATATTTTACTTTACAACCTAGCTCGACTATTCCAATGTGGAATATACGAAACATTGCTAAAATGTCATACTTTACTTTAACACCCAGCTAGACTATTCTAATGTGGAATATACCAAACATTGCTAAAATGTCATACTTTACTTTACAACCTAGCTAGACTATTCTAGTTTGGAATATACCAAACATTGCTAAAATGTCATACTTTACTTTACACCCTAGCTAGACTATTCTAGTGTGGAATATACCAAACATTGCTAAAATGTCATACTTTACTTTACAACCTAGCTAGACTATTCCAATGTGGAATATACCAAACATTGCTAAAATGTCATACTTTACTTCACAACCTAGCTAGACTATTCTAGTGTGGAATATACCAAACATTGCTAAAATGTCATACTTTACTTTACAACCTAGCTAGACTATTCTAGTGTGGAATATACCAAACATTGCTAAAATGTTATACTTTACTTTACACCCTAGCTAGACTATTCTAGTGTGGAATATACCAAACATTGCTAAAATGTCATACTTTACTTTACAACCTAGCGAGACTATTCTAGTTTGGAATATACCAAACATTGCTAACATGTCATACTTTACTTTACAACCTAGCGAGACTATTCTAGTTTGGAATATACCAAACATTGCTAAAATGTCATATTTTACTTTACAACCTAGCTAGACTATTCTAATGTGGAATATACCAAACATTGCTAAAATGTCATATTTACTTTACAACCTAGCTAGACTATTCCAATGTGGAATATACCAAACATTGCTAAAATGTCATACTTTACTTTACAACCTAGCTAGACTATTCTAATGTGGAATATACCAAACATTGCTAAAATGTCATACTTTACTTTACAACCTAGCTAGACTATTCCAATGTGGAATATACCAAACATTGCTAAAATGTCATACTTTACTTTACAACCTCGCTAGACTATTCTAATGTGGAATATACCAAACATTGCTAAAATGTCATACTTTACTTTACAACCTAGCTAGACTATTCCAATGTGGAATATACCAAACATTGCTAAAATGTCATACTTTACTTTACAACCTAGCTAGATTATTCTAATGTGGAATATACCAAACATTGCTAAAATGTCATACTTTACTTTACAACCTAGCTAGACTATTCTAGTGTGGAATATACCAAACATTGCTAAAATGTCATACTTTACTTTACACCCTAGCTAGACTATTCTAGTGTGGAATATACCAAACATTGCTAAAATGTCATACTTTACTTTACAACCTAGCTAGACTATTCTAGTTTGGAATATACCAAACATTGCTAAAATGTCATACTTTACTTTACAACCTAGCTAGACTATTCTAGTGTGGAATATACCAAACATTGCTAAAATGTCATACTTTACTTTACAACCTAGCTAGACTATTCTAGTGTGAAATATACCAAACATTGCTAAAATGTCATACTTTACTTTACACCCTAGCTAGACTATTCTAGTGTGGAATATACCAAACATTGCTAAAATGTCATACTTTACTTTACAACCTAGCTAGACTATTCTAGTGTGGAATATACCAAACATTGCTAAAATGGCATACTTTACTTTACAACCTAGCTAGACTATTCTAATGTGGAATATACCAAACATTCTAAAATGTCATACTTTACTTTACACCCTAGCTAGACTATTCTAGTTTGGAATATACCAAACATTGCTAAAATGTCATACTTTACTTTACAACCTAGCTAGACTATTCTAATGTGGAATATACCAAACATTGCTAAAATGTCATACTTTACTTTACAACCTAGCTAGACTATTCTAATGTGGAATATACCAAACATTGCTAAAATGTCATACTTTACTTTACAACCTAGCTAGACTATTCTAGTGTGGAATATACCAAACATTGCTAAAATGTCATACTTTACTTTACAACCTAGCTAGACTATTCTAGTGTGGAATATACCAAATATTGCTAAAATGTCATACTTTACTTTACAATCTAGCAAGACTATTCTAATGTGGAATATACCAAACATTGCTAAAATGTCATACTTTACTTTACAACCAAGCTAGACTATTCTAATATGGAATATACCAAACATTGCTAAAATGTCATACTTTACTTTACAACCTAGCTAGACTATTCTAATGTGGAATATACCAAACATTGCTAAAATGTCATACTTTACTTTACAACCTAGCTAGACTATTCTAATGTGGACTATACCAAACATTGCTAAAATGTCATACTTTACCTTACAACCTAGCTAGACTATTCTAATGTGGAATATACCAAAAATTGCTAAAATGTCATACTTTACTTTACAACCTAGCTAGACTATTCTAGTGTGGAATATACCAAACATTGCTAAAATGTCATACTTTACTTTACAACCTAGCTAGACTATTCTAATGTGGAATATACCAAACATTGCTAAAATGTCATACTTTACTTTACAACCTAGCTAGACTATTCTAATGTGGAATATACCAAACATTGCTAAAATGTCATACTTTACTTTACAACCTAGCTAGACTATTCTAGTGTGGAATATACCAAACATTGCTAAAATGTCATACTTTACTTTACAACCTAGCTAGACTATTCTAGTGTGGAATATACCAAATATTGCTAAAATGTCATACTTTACTTTACAATCTAGCAAGACTATTCTAATGTGGAATATACCAAACATTGCTAAAATGTCATACTTTACTTTACAACCAAGCTAGACTATTCTAATATGGAATATACCAAACATTGCTAAAATGTCATACTTTACTTTACAACCTAGCTAGACTATTCTAATGTGGAATATACCAAACATTGCTAAAATGTCATACTTTACTTTACAACCTAGCTAGACTATTCTAATGTGGACTATACCAAACATTGCTAAAATGTCATACTTTACCTTACAACCTAGCTAGACTATTCTAATGTGGAATATACCAAAAATTGCTAAAATGTCATACTTTACTTTACAACCTAGCTAGACTATTCTAGTGTGGAATATACCAAACATTGCTAAAATGTCATACTTTACTTTACAACCTAGCTAGACTATTCTAATGTGGAATATACCAAACATTGCTAAAATGTCATACTTTACTTTACAACCTAGCTAGACTATTCTAATGTGGAATATACCAAACATTGCTAAAATGTCATACTTTACTTTACAACCTAGCTAGACTATTCTAGTGTGGAATATACCAAACATTGCTAAAATGTCATACTTTACTTTACAACCTAGCTAGACTATTCTAATGTGGACTATACCAAACATTGCTAAAATGTCATACTTTACTTTACAACCTAGCTAGACTATTCTAATGTGGAATATACCAAACATTGCTAAAATATCATACTTTACTATACAACCTAGCTAGACTATTCTAGTGTGGAATATACCAAACATTGCTAAAATGTCATATATTACTTTACAACCTAGCTAGACTATTCTAATGTGGAATATACCAAACATTGCTAAAATGTCATACTTTACTTTACAACCTAGCTAGACTATTCTAATGTGGAATATACCAAACATTGCTAAAATTTCATACTTTACTTTACAACCTAGCTAGACTATTCTAATGTGGAATATACCAAACATTGCTAAAATGTCATACTTTACCTTACAACCTAGCTAGACTATTCTAATGTGGAATATACCAAAAATTGCTAAAATGTCATACTTTACTTTACAACCTAGCTAGACTATTCTAGTGTGGAATATACCAAACATTGCTAAAATGACATACTTTACTTTACAACCTAGCTAGACTATTCTAATGTGGAATATACCAAACATTGCTTAAATGGCATACTTTACTTTACAACCTAGCTAGACTATTCCAATGTGGAATATACCAAACATTGCTAAAATGTCATACTTTACTTTACAACCTAGCTAGACTATTCTAATGTGAACTATACAAAACATTGCTAAAATGTCATACTTTACCTTACAACCTAGCTAGACTATTCTAATGTGGAATATACAAAAAATTGCTAAAATGGCATACTTTACTTTACAACCTTGCTAGACTATTCTAATGTGGAATATACCAAAAATTGCTAAAATGTCATACTTTACTTTACAACCTAGCTAGACTATTCTAGTGTGAAATATACCAAACATTGCTAAAATGTCATACTTTACTTTACAACCTAGCTAGACTATTCTAATGTGGAATATACCAAAAATTGCTAAAATGTCATACTTTACTTTACAACCTAGCTAGACTATTCTAGTGTGGAATATACCAAACATTGCTAAAATGTCATACTTTACTTTACAACCTAGCTTGACTATTCTAATGTGGAATATACCAAACATTGCTAAAATGTCATACTTTACTTTACAACCTAGCTAGACTATTCTAATGTGGAATATACCAAACATTGCTAAAATGTCATACTTTACTTTACAACCTAGCTAGACTATTCTAATGTGGACTATACCAAACATTGCTAAAATGTCATACTTTACTTTACAACCTAGCTAGACTATTCTAATGTGGACTATACCAAACATTGCTAAAATGTCATACTTTACCTTACAACCTAGCTAGACTATTCTAATGTGGAATATACCAAAAATTGCTAAAATGTCATACTTTACTTAACAACCTTGCTAGACTATTCTAATGTGGAATATACCAAACATCGCTAAAATGTAATACTTTACTTTACAACCTAGCTAGACTATTCTAATGTGGAATATACCAAAAATTGCTAAAATGTCATACTTTACTTTACAACCTAGCTAGACTATTCTAGTGTGGAATATACCAAACATTGCTAAAATGGCATACTTTTCTTTACAACCTAGCTAGACTATTCTAATGTGGAATATACCAAACATTGCTAAAATGTCATACTTTACTTTACAACCTAGCTAGACTATTCTAATGTGGACTATACCAAACATTGCTAAAATGTCATATTTTACTTTACAACCTAGCTAGACTATTCTAATGTGGAATATACCAAACATTGCTAAAATGTCATACTTTACTTTACAACCTAGCTAGACTATTCTAATGTGGACTATACCAAACATTGCTAAAATGTCATACTTTACTTTACAACCTAGCTAGACTATTCTAATGTGGACTATACCAAACATTGCTAAAATGGCATACTTTACTTTACAACCTAGCTAGACTATTCTAATGTGGAATATACCAAACATTGCTAAAATGTCATACTTTACTTTACAACCTAGCTAGACTATTCTAATGTGGACTATACCAAACATTGCTAAAATGTCATACTTTACCTTACAACCTAGCTAGACTATTCTAATGTGGAATATACCAAAAATTGCTAAAATGGCATACTTTACTTTACAACCTTGCTAGACTATTCTAATGTGGACTATACCAAACATTGCTAAAATGTCATACTTTACTTTACAACCTAGCTAGACTATTCTAGTGTGGAATATACCAAACATTGCTAAAATGTCATACTTTACTTTACAACCTAGCTAGACTATTCTAATGTGGAATATACCAAACATTGCTAAAATGGCATACTTTACTTTACAACCTAGCTAGACTATTCTAATGTGGAATATACCAAACATTGCTAAAATGTCATACTTTACTTTACAACCTAGCTAGACTATTCTAATGTGGACTATACCAAACATTGCTAAAATGTCATACTTTACCTTACAACCTAGCTAGACTATTCTAATGTGGAATATACCAAAAATTGTTAAAATGTCATACTTTACTTTACAACCTAGCTAGACTATTCTAATGTGGAATATACCAAACATTGCTAAAATGTCATACTTTAATTTACAACCTAGCTTGACTATTCTAGTGTGGAATATACCAAACATTGCTAAAATGTCATACTTTACTTTACAACCTAGCTAGACTATTCTAGTGTGGACTATACCAAACATTGCTAAAATGTCATACTTTACTTTACAACTTAGCTAGACTATTCTAATGTGGAATATACCAAACATTGCTAAAATGTCATACTTTACTTTACAACCTAGCTAGACTATTCTAGTGTGGAATATACCAAACATTGCTAAAATGTCATACTTTACATTACAACCTAGCTAGACTATTCTAATGTGGAATATACCAAACATTGCTAAAATGTCATACTTTACTTTACAACCTAGCTAGACTATTCTAATGTGGACTATACCAAACATTGCTAAAATGTCATACTTTACTTTACAACCTAGCTAGACTATTCTAATGTGGAATATACCAAACATTGCTAAAATGTCATACTTTACCTTACAACCTAGCTAGACTATTCTAATGTGGAATATACCAAACATTGCTAAAATGTCATACTTTACTTTACAACCTAGCTAGACTATTCTAGTGTGGAATATACAAAACATTGCTAAAATGTCATACTTTACTTTACAACCTAGCTAGACTATTCTAATGTGGAATATACCAAACATTGCTAAAATGGCATACTTTACTTTACAACCTAGCTAGACTATTCTAATGTGGAATATACCAAACATTGCTAAAATGGCATACTTTACTTTACAACCTAGCTAGACTATTCTTATGTGGACTATACCAAACATTGCTAAAATGTCATACTTTACCTTACAACCTAGCTAGACTATTCTAATGTGGAATATACCAAAAATTGCTAAAATTGCATACTTTACTTTACAACCTAGCTAGACTATTCTAATGTGGAATATACCAAACATCGCTAAAATGTCATACTTTACTTTACAACCTAGCTAGACTATTCTAATGTGGAATATACCAAAAATTGCTAAAATGTCATACTTTACTTTACAACCTAGCTAGACTATTCTAGTGTGGAATATACCAAACATTGCCAAAATGGCATACTTTTCTTTACAACCTAGCTAGACTATTCTAATGTGGAATATACCAAACATTGCTAAAATGTCATACTTTACTTTACAACCTAGCTAGACTATTCTAATGTGGACTATACCAAACATTGCTAAAATGTCATACTTTACTTTACAACCTAGCTAGACTATTCTAATGTGGAATATACCAAAAATTGCTAAAATGTCATACTTTACTTTACAACCTAGCTAGACTATTCTAATGTGGAATATACCAAACATTGCTAAAATGTCATACTTTACTTTACAACCTAGCTAGACTATTCTAATGTGGAATATACCAAACATTGCTAAAATGTCATACTTTACTTTACAACCTAGCTAGACTATTCTAATGTGGACTATACCAAACATTGCTAAAATGTCATACTTTACCTTACAACCTAGCTAGACTATTCTAATGTGGAATATACCAAACATTGCTAAAATGGCATACTTTACTTTACAACCTAGCTAGACTATTCTAATGTGGAATATACCAAACATTGCTAAAATGTCATACTTTACTTTACAACCTAGCTAGACTATTCTAATGTGGAATATACCAAAAATTGCTAAAATGTCATACTTTACTTTACAACCTAGCTAGACTATTCTAGTGTGGAATATACCAAACATTGCTAAAATGTCATACTTTACTTTACAACCTAGCTAGACTATTCTAATGTGGAATATACCAAACATTGCTAAAATGTCATACTTTACTTTACAACCTAGCTAGACTATTCTAATGTGGACTATACCAAACATTGCTAAAATGTCATACTTTACCTTACAACCTAGCTAGACTATTCTAATGTGGAATATACCAAAAATTGCTAAAATGGCATACTTTACTTAACAACCTTGCTAGACTATTCTAATGTGGAATATACCAAACATCGCTAAAATGTCATACTTTACTTTACAACCTAGCTAGACTATTCTAATGTGGAATATACCAAAAATTGCTAAAATGTCATACTTTACTTTACAACCTAGCTAGACTATTCTAGTGTGGAATATACCAAACATTGCTAAAATGGCATACTTTTCTTTACAACCTAGCTAGACTATTCTAATGTGGAATATACCAAACATTGCTAAAATGTCATACTTTACTTTACAACCTAGCTAGACTATTCTAATGTGGACTATACCAAACATTGCTAAAATTTCATACTTTACTTTACAACCTAGCTAGACTATTCTAATGTGGAATATACCAAACATTGCTAAAATGGCATACTTTACTTTACAACCTAGCTAGACTATTCTTATGTGGACTATACCAAACATTGCTAAAATGTCATACTTTACCTTACAACCTAGCTAGACTATTCTAATGTGGAATATACCAAAAATTGCTAAAATTGCATACTTTACTTTACAACCTAGCTAGACTATTCTAATGTGGAATATACCAAACATCGCTAAAATGTCATACTTTACTTTACAACCTAGCTAGACTATTCTAATGTGGAATATACCAAAAATTGCTAAAATGTCATACTTTACTTTACAACCTAGCTAGACTATTCTAGTGTGGAATATACCAAACATTGCTAAAATGGCATACTTTTCTTTACAACCTAGCTAGACTATTCTAATGTGGAATATACCAAACATTGCTAAAATGTCATACTTTACTTTACAACCTAGCTAGACTATTCTAATGTGGACTATACCAAACATTGCTAAAATGTCATACTTTACTTTACAACCTAGCTAGACTATTCTAATGTGGAATATACCAAAAATTGCTAAAATGTCATACTTTACTTTACAACCTAGCTAGACTATTCTAATGTGGAATATACCAAACATTGCTAAAATGTCATACTTTACTTTACAACCTAGCTAGACTATTCTAATGTGGAATATACCAAACATTGCTAAAATGTCATACTTTACTTTACAACCTAGCTAGACTATTCTAATGTGGACTATACCAAACATTGCTAAAATGTCATACTTTACCTTACAACCTAGCTAGACTATTCTAATGTGGAATATACCAAACATTGCTAAAATGGCATACTTTACTTTACAACCTAGCTAGACTATTCTAATGTGGAATATACCAAACATTGCTAAAATGTCATACTTTACTTTACAACCTAGCTAGACTATTCTAATGTGGAATATACCAAAAATTGCTAAAATGTCATACTTTACTTTACAACCTAGCTAGACTATTCTAGTGTGGAATATACCAAACATTGCTAAAATGTCATACTTTACTTTACAACCTAGCTAGACTATTCTAATGTGGAATATACCAAACATTGCTAAAATGTCATACTTTACTTTACAACCTAGCTAGACTATTCTAATGTGGACTATACCAAACATTGCTAAAATGTCATACTTTACCTTACAACCTAGCTAGACTATTCTAATGTGGAATATACCAAAAATTGCTAAAATGGCATACTTTACTTAACAACCTTGCTAGACTATTCTAATGTGGAATATACCAAACATCGCTAAAATGTCATACTTTACTTTACAACCTAGCTAGACTATTCTAATGTGGTATATACTAAAAATTGCTAAAATGTCATACTTTACTTTACAACCTAGCTAGACTATTCTAGTGTGGAATATACCAAACATTGCTAAAATGGCATACTTTTCTTTACAACCTAGCTAGACTATTCTAATGTGGAATATACCAAACATTGCTAAAATGTCATACTTTACTTTACAACCTAGCTAGACTATTCTAATGTGGACTATACCAAACATTGCTAAAATTTCATACTTTACTTTACAACCTAGCTAGACTATTCTAATGTGGAATATACCAAACATTGCTAAAATGTCATACTTTACTTTACAACCTAGCTAGACTATTCTAATGTGGACTATACCAAACATTGCTAAAATGTCATACTTTACTTTACAACCTAGCTAGACTATTCTAATGTGGAATATACCAAACATTGCTAAAATGGCATACTTTACTTTACAACCTAGCTAGACTATTCTAATGTGGAATATACCAAACATTGCTAAAATGTCATACTTTACTTTACAACCTAGCTAGACTATTCTAATGTGGACTATACCAAACATTGCTAAAATGTCATACTTTACCTTACAACCTAGCTAGACTATTCTAATGTGGAATATACCAAAAATTGCTAAAATGGCATACTTTACTTTACAACCTTGCTAGACTATTCTAATGTGGAATATACCAAACATTGCTAAAATGTCATACTTTACTTTACAACCTAGCTAGACTATTCTAATGTGGACTATACCAAACATTGCTAAATGTCATACAACTCGTTGTTATCCCATTCTAAAATTCTCAAAACACTGACTGCTTATTCATTCACCGATTTCATCAGATTTCTCTCGTAATATTTCAACCTCGCGATTAGATTCACCCTTCTAAGATACCTCCCCCCTTACCTTCTCTTTCATCTCTGTTCATGGTACCTACACTCTCCAAAACTCCTACTTGCTTATACCCTGTTTCTTCTATTCCTTTCACAACTTCTCCATTCGTAAACAGTATTCCATTCGATTGTACTTTTACTCACCTTCTATCACCAAACCTGCACCCATAATAATCCCAAATTCTATCCCTATGTCTTCCGAGTTAATCTCAACAAACTCTTCCAGTGTCTACATTTTATTCTAATTTCTATCAAATATCTTCAAATCATCGATAAACTGTAGATGGTGGAGTAGTCTACCACCATACCCAAATCAATACCCTAGCTTCTCTCTCTTCAAAACGATGCTCCGTGGCATCATCACCATTAAAAAAGAAGCGGAGATAACAAATCTCCTTGGAATAATCTACGACTAATCCCAACCTCTCTAAACTGTCAGAAACCTTTCCATTGAGTCATACTTGTCTTCAAAAGTCCTATAACATTTCCAGCAGCCTACATCTTCGATCGCGTTTCACGGATCCATGATTGAGGAACCATGTCTCATGCCTTCCTGTAATCGATCCATGCTACACTCATTCCTGTTCTTCCCCTTGGAATTAATGATTTATTAATCATTAGTTGATCCTTGGTACGTCTCGAGTCGCGCCGTCCCCTTTCTATTAATCACGGAGAACACCATTAATCAAAAGATGTCCATACACTTTGTGCGCGAAGATTCAGGGTAACAGCTTTCACATTAGTGGCAGACATGCAATCGGTCAGCAAATGCTGGCAGCTGTTTCTTGTGCAAGCTTCTTCCAAACCAATGTAATCGTTCCCAAACAAGCAAATCAAGAGCATGTTATTTACAACAACAAAAACCACTAAAATAATAATAATAATAATAAAAATAATAATAACAATGACAACAATAACAACAACAATAATAACAAAAGCAATCACAACAACGATAATAATAAAATAATAATAACAACAACAATACCAACAAAAACAGCAATAATAATAATAACAATAGTAATAACAATAACGAATACAATATCAACAAAAACCGCTACAATAATAATAATAACAATAATAACAATAATAATAATAATAATAATAATAATAACGACAACAATAATAATAACAATAATAATAACAATAATAATAATAACAATAATAATAATAATAATAATAACAATAACAAAACAACCTATCAAAGAAAGGATAGATAAAACACAAGAGAACAGAAAATGCAGACTCTTTGGACAAAGAGAGGAAACGATAAACCATATAGTAAGTGAATGCAGCAAACTTGCCCAAAAGGAATACAAAAACAGGCAGGACCAAGTGGGGGGGTACACTGAGAATTGTGTAAACGACTGCATTTTGAGCGTACAGACAAATGGTACAAGCATAAACCTGCAACAGCACGCAAAAACGAGAACCACAAAATCCTATGGGACATAGACATACAGACGGACAAAACCATCCAAGCAAGAAGACCAGATGTTATAATAATTAACAAGAAATAAAAATCCTGTTAAATAGTAGACTTTGCAGTCCCAGCTATTCACAGGGTGAGTATGAAAGAAAAGGAGAAACGAAGCAAATACACAGCACAGAGCTAGCCAGAGAGTTAAAAGGGATTTGGATGATGAAGAAAATCTAAATAGTACCGATAATAGTAGGAGCACTAGGAACAATTCCGAAAAACTTCGAAAAAAGAATGTTAGAAATTGGAATCAGAGGAATAACTGCAAAATTACAACGACTAACGATAATGAAAACGACTGAAATATTAAGGAAACCCCTTGAATGCGGAGAATAATACAAGACAATGTAACGAATAAGCGTTATAGGGAATAAAGAACACCGAAACTGCACAATTAGCCCTCCCCCATCATGCATCCCCCCATTGTTTCATCACCGATCCCACCCCCCCAAAAAAAAATGATACCAAAGGGCCGAGAAGGGCCAATCAGGACTGAAAGCCCGAGGAGCGAGCGCGAACCAGACCTCCGCTGGACAAACGCAAAGAGAACTGGGACCTTGGGGAGGCTGAGTGCCACTCAAATTCCAGTATAAACCAATGGCCATTACCAGCGAGAAATAATTGGTAAACGGCTGTTGCGATAATGCTAATTTATTTGCAAATGCTATCGAAGGAGTTGGAGAGAGCTGGGTGTCTGGGGAGACTTTTTGTCACTCAGCTTCCAGAGAACACCACAGGTTTCCAATCAGATCGTTTGTTGATTTGTGTGAAAGCTCCATGCGAGCAAACAACAACAACAACAACAACAATAATAACAATAATAATAATAATAATAATTATTATTATTATTATTATTATTATTATTATTCCGTTTTGTGTAATAATAATTATTACACAAAAATGAATAATAATAGAAGAAGAACAGCAATAATAATAATAATAATAATAATAATAATAATAATAATAATAACAACAATAATAATAATAACAATAATAATAATAACAACAATAATAATAATTACAACAACAACAATAATAATAACAATAATTATAGCAATAATAATAATAACAATAATAATAATAAAATAATAAAATAATAAAAACAATAATAATAAAAATATTAATAATAACAACGATAATAATGATAATAATAATAACAACAATAATAATAATAATAATAACAATAATAATAATTACAATAATAATAATAACAATAATAATAATAACAATAACAATAATAATAATAATAATAACAATAAAAATAATAACAATAATACTCATAATAATAATAAAAATAATAATAATAACAATAATAATAATAACAATACTAATAATAATAACAATAATAATAATAACAATAATAATAATAAAAATAATAATGATAACAATAATAATAATAACAATAATAATAACAATAATAATAACAATAATAATAAAAATAATAATAATAACAATAATAATAATAATAATAAAAATAACAATAATAATAACAATAATAATAACAATAATTATAACAATAATAATAATAACAATAATAATAACAATAATAATAATAACAATAATAATAATAATAATAATAACAATAATAATAATAATAATAATAATAATAATAATAATAATAATAATAGCAGCACAAAAGCAAATGTGTTGTTTATAATCCTTTACTACTGATAATGATCCCCCATAAATAAAAAATAAAAATATATTCTACTTTTTTTTTTGTAGATTGCTGAGGTGGGCAGCAAATAAATCATTAGGAGTCAAACACATTTACCAAGGTGAATTTTTTTAGGTGATTATGATTTGAACAAATTATCGCAATTCTAGCTATTTGTCTGTGAACAGAAATAAAGCAATAATTAGAATTCCGCAATTTATTCTAATCAACGAAAGCATTAAAATGCTATTCTACATTATTCAGGCGATTACGTGCAAATGACCTGAAAATAAATATAATTATAAATTAAACGACAAACACTCGGTTTGGCATATAAAGTTAACGGACCTGAAAGTGTTTTAAATGTGTATTTCAATCTTTTAATTTTAAAGCTTTGGTCCAAATTTGGTATATAATTTCATTGTTAATCGTCATACAAACACGTCTTTTTTCGTAGTACTTACTCTAAATCTAGGCGGTAATGCGAAAAATAAATAAATAAATAATACGAGTGATTAATTGTCATTGGCAGACTTGAAATTAATGGTAAAAAAATGTGTTTACATGCCTTGAAGTAAGAATGGATCCTAAATAGGCGGTCATTTTACGCTACATTTATACGGGAACCTCACCTACTCCAAGTTATACAATAATTATTTGTTTTCTCACACATAATCGCCTAAAAAGTAGACTAATGTTGAAGTGGCCATTTTTAAATGTAAATATGATTTCTTTATAATAATTTGATACATTTCTAGACGTTTATCATTTATGTATTTTTAAATATTTTATCCGAAATTTTTATAAGCACATTATGAGATTATTATCTGTGTTTTAACTTCTGGTAGAAAATGCAATAAAACATAGGATTATTTCAAAGATGACCACTCCAGACAACGCGATACCAGGTCGGCGAAAGAAAAAAAATATATAAAACAAATAGTAGCGACTTAACCCTTTTAATATAACTGTTTACACTGAAGAGTATCGCATTGACTTTTATTATCCAGGTTCTATTGTAAGTGGATCATTTTAAAAAGCTTCCAAAGGCAATAAAAGTAAGTGAAACTTTGATTATTAACTTTGCCATGATTTATCAATAAAATAATTAAATTCGACCCATAAAACCTTAGCTCCATACCCCTTAATTTTATGTTATAAATAAACTCTGATAAATCTATATATCTATAAAAGTGAAGTGTCTCTGTGTGTGTCTGTGTGTGTGTGTACATTCCCCTAAGCAATAACTCGCGTACTGAGATTTGGGAAAATCTTTGTGACTCGTTTCCGGCCAGAAACTTGGTTGTTTAGGGGTCAAAGTTCAACAATTTGAGAACTGTATCAAGCTCCTCCGGCAATTTGAGTGTAAACACTTGAAATTTTAGATGCAGGTTCCTTGGACATATATCTAACTTAATAACTTGATTTAAGCCCAAAACAATAATGGGGGAAAATTTTTAAAAAATTGACGTGTATTTATCAATTCTTTATTTTTTTTTTATTAATTAATTACTGCAGTACTTGGTTTCACTGTAACAAATAGAAATGAATAATAAAATACCCACCAAATACAACTAAAAGAACACACCCAAAAATAAATGAAAATTTATCATTTCATTTCGAGAGCAAAAAAATAAAGAAAGATAGAAAATTTAAAAAGAAAACAAAAAAAAAAAGTAATGAAATTCTTTGAATTCGAAAACAAAAAAAAACAAAACGAGAAATGTGGAGAAAGGAAACACAAAAGATTATACGTATTTATCGCAGGTCGTAACCCTTTTTAAATGTTATAACTTCAAAAGATTTAAAAAAAAATTAAAACCATAATTCCATTATATGGGTGCGAACGTGCAAGCCGTCGGTTGCGACGAAAATCCGTTGTCGACTGTTCAACTACGACAGCATCGGACCGACGTTGTGTTTTTTTTTCTATTTAAACGAAATAACTGGACGCGATAATATAAGAGATTAATTCGTGAATTTGTAAATTCTCTCTCTGTCCCTCTCTCTATTGTTACGATGATTTCTCTCTCCCTCTCTTTCTCTTTCTCTCTCTCTCTCTCTCTCTCTCTCTCTCTCTCTCTCTCGTACCGGTACAATGGTCGAATGTAAATAAAACAGATATAACTCTGTCTCTGATCTGTCTCCGTCTCTGTCTCTGTCTGTCTGTCTGTCTGTCTGTCTGTCTGGCTCTCTCTCTCTCTCTTTCTCTCTAAACACAGTTAGAGAGAGAAATATATATAGAGAGAGAGCGAGAGAAAGAGTGCGAGAGAGAGAAAAAGAGAGAGAAAGAATAAGCAGCAAATAATTCCGTGCTTGTCAGTAATCGCTTCATTTAATGGCTTCCTGTATCGGAAGACGCCATGTTGAATAACGCTTGCATGTTCAGTTTAGTTAACAGAATTGCATTCTGGAATAAGGGATTCTTCTGATCTTAGCCAATCAGAATAGCGGACATGTTATAAGGGAGAATTTATTATTTTTCGAATCGACGGACAGGAATTTAACGTTTGGGCTATAAGTTAATGAATCAATTGGAAAGGGTGAAACCACAATATCCATAAAATGCGTATAAATCCCTGCGGTGGTGTTTATAGGCGTCAGTAACAGAACTTCAGCAATAGAGGGAAAAATCGGGGCTAATTCCTCTGTAGGTTAATGCTATGGTGCTGGGGTAGCTCCTCTGAAGGAAGCTAGGATTTTAATTTAAACACATGCATGTGTCAGAAACAAGTATTTATAAAGTTACATAAGATAGTGGCTAGTAGGCTAGACATAAGAAATTTTTGCGTCATCTGTTGTTGTAAACCTACGGTATTTTGGTCCAGCGGGAAAAACTGCGTCTCTTTTATTATATATATATATATACTTGTATACTTTATATTATCTTCGTCCGAAACTTTAAGAAAGTATTTCCATTTAATCATAGTAGACTCCCAACTCGCCACTTTTTAATTACTTGTCTGTATCATTAAATTATATTGTATTGATTATCTCAACCTAATTAAGCTTCATTATCGACAAAATTAGTTGCAAACAAGATTATATATAATAATGATCCATGTCTGAATAAAGGTTGAGGAAGGTCACGCAGTATTAAAACTCCGGCCGGGCGAAAGAGGACAGATTTAACTGGGAATTAAAATGGGTCCAGATTTCATATACATGAACGTTTAAATCTAATGTATCACTTCATCACACACACACACACAAATAATAATAATAATAATGATGATAATAAGTATATATATATATATATATATATATATATATATATATATATTAACTGAAATATATATTAACTAAAACGTTTAAACACTTTACGATTACAGCCTGTATAAAACTGTAAAAATTATATCCACCTAAATAAATATAATATATAAATATCACTATGTGTGTGGGGGGTCTATCTTTCTCTCCGTTTTTTTTAATTGCATCTCCTTCTAGACGGATGGTCGGTTAACGGCTTGCAGTAGCTTAAAAGATTGCATATAGGTTGAAGAATTTTATTAGTAGTGTTTCATTGGTTAAAACAATTGCTAAAGGATTACAAAAAAATGGGATCAAACTTAAAAGAGATGACAACTTGACGAGCATAATATTTGTATTGAATTCACTCCTCAACTAACTAACCGACCATTATGAATTTTATTTATGTGTGTATTATTATATATTTCTATTATTGGATTCACTCCAAAACTAATTAACCGATCATTATTAATTTTAAGGAGGTGTATATATTTATATATTTGTATGTATTGGATTCACTCTTAAACTAATTTTTTTTTTATTACATTTTCACCCCAAACAAGGCAAATTGACACTTTGGTGTAGGAGGCTACTATAAGGGCAACAACTACTGGGGTACTATGTAGGGATTTGGGCAGCAAGATGTCGGTTCACGTTGCACTTGAACTTCTGCACGTCAGTACTGTTGGGGAAGCAGGGACCTGGAATGGAATTCCAGAGTCTAGCGGTTCTGGGTAAGAAACTATTGGAGTAAAAAGATCTTTTACATCTAGGGATCTCTACAGTGTGGGGGTGGGATTTAGCAGCCTGTCGGGTTTGTCGAGGGTGCTCACGTCGTGGGGGCACAAGTGATTGCAGTTCGTCAGAGCATTCACCACTAAAATACTTGTAGAAAAGGCAGAGGGATGCAACATTTCGTCGATGGGACAGAGGCTAATTATTTGTGCATGATTATATATTTCTATGTATTGAATTGACTCCTAAACTAATTACCGATCATTATGAATTTTAATTATGTGTTTATGTCTGTATATTTGTATGTATAGGATACATTCCTAAACTAATGAACCGATCATTATAAATTTTAAGGATGCGTATATATATATATATATATTCACTCCTAAACTAATTAACCGAGCATTATGAATTTTAATTATGTGTATATGATTATAGGTTTATATTAATGGATTCACTCATAAACTAATTTAAGCATCATTGTGAATGTTTAGTATATGTTTATATATTTGTAAGCATTGGATTCACTCCTAAACTAATTAATCGATCATTATGAATTTTTACTATGTGTATATAATTATATATTATTGTGTACTGGATCCATTCCCAAAGTAATTAACTGATCATTATGAATTATAAGTAATGTATATGTTATAGACGTCATATTCCAAAAATTACATACAGTGGTCACTCAATTTGTTAATGTATTCGTGTATACAAGGAATTATATCCATGTAATAAGGCACTTGTACAGTATAGTACTCACATGTACAACTTATGTAAAATTATCGAGTAGTTTTATCTTTATATTAGAAATAAGGTACTTTCACAGTATACTACCCCAAAAATAATGAACTTGTGCAGTATAATACTCACATGGGAAAAAGAATATCTTACTTGTGACGTAACTAAGTTATTAAAACCGTAAATCCTGTTAAATAGTCGAGTAGTATTACTTACATATGAAAAATACCGTGCTTCTTCACTATAGCACCTAGATAAAAAAAAAACATTCTTAACCCAACGTACAGAAAAGATTGCACGACAGAAAATGTCATAAATGTATTTAGTTTGTTTGTTTTTAAATTAGAAAAAGATACTTGTGCAGTATCTTACACAAGAAATAAGGTACTTGTATAGTAGAGTACCATACGAAAAACAAAGGAAATCTTACTCGCTACGTATATAAATGTAATCAAAACCGAAAATCATGTAATATATTCGATTTTTATGACATTTACATGAGAAATAAGGTGCTCTTTTACTAAAGCACTATGATGTAAAAACAAACTATCACTTGTGAGACACGACAAGAGAAAATTATGTAAAATTATCGAGTAGTTTAATGTATAACTTAGTAATTACGTCCTTATAAATTATCCTACCAAAGAAATAAGGTAGTTGTGCAGTATAGTATTCATATGAAAAAACAAAGGAAATCATACTGGTGACGCGCATAAAAGTTATTAAAACCGAAACTTATGATATATATTCGGGTAGTATAAGTTTTACATGAGAAATAAGATGGTTCTTCACTATAGCACTCTGATGTAAAAACAAGCAAACTCTTACCTTTGACATACAGAAAAGTGAACATAGCAGAAAATTATGTAAATTATTTAAAGTATGTGGTGTACATTAACCGCCCTAGGTAAGGGATTCTTTTTCCATATACGTGCTGTAAATTTTCTGTCTGAGGGAAGGTACAATTATTTAATACAAATAATACCCGTCCTAGGATAGGTAAACTATTCCTTTGTTAAAGAGGCAAATGATACATAGATATAAAAATTCCACCTATCTTAAGAATAACAGGTATGTTCGCAATTTTTCTTATTGTCTTATACGGCCCCGAGCAAAGTCAGGTGGCCTTGCTAGTATATCAATATTTATAAAACGACTTCAATCAGATAAAAACGCCTAAGAGATTGAACATTAGTATGAATACATATGTGGAATTAATTTAATAAATTTTACACCATACGACATAAGTATCATTATGACAAGAAATACAAAACTTCAAAGTTTAAAAACGTAACATTTTTTATTTCTTGACGAATTTTGTAAATTTGTCGTAATATTTGAATTCACTGAATTTGATTCCAAATATTCATTTATATATAGACATATATATATGCATACGTACATATATGTGTGTGTATATATATATATGTATATATATATATTTACATACACACACACATATATATATATAAATATATATATATATATATATATAGAGAGAGAGAGAGAGAGAGAATAAATGTCTTTTCAATGATTCTATAATAATTTATTCTTTTAATTCAGTTGACATTTACAATTCAAGAATGGTAAATGTCAACTGAATTAAAGGAATAATTATAAGATGCTCAATTTCATGAATTTTAGAATATAGACATTTGTCTTTCATTCACTATATTGCTCTGTAATTAAATTGAGCTTCTTAAATAAGAATTGGTCTGTCTCTGCTTAATCGTTATTTTCATCGCTAGTGCTCATCTGAGCTTCAATCATCTCCCCCGGTCTGACTTTCACGAAAAACACTAACTGAAACCACTATCAATATTTTCCTCCATTCTTTTTCTTTGCCTAAACCTAAACGCATATTCCATGAAAAAAGCTTCTTTTTTTAGCATTGCACGCATGTGGAATTCTGTACCGGTTGCCTGCTTTCCCGCTGACTACGATATGGTTGTCTTCAAGTCCAACGTGAACAAATTCTAGATGAGTCATCCCCTTAAGTAATCCAATTTATTAAATCTCTACTACTATCAATGACTGCCCTGTCTTCCTTGACCACTATACATTCATTAACCCTTATCCTTGATTGGCTTTTTGGCCTTGGTAAGTAGTGACCTCTTTGTATAAATATATATATACATCCACATATAATAGCGTTTCGCTGTATTACAGCCAATCAGTGCAGCTAGACAGGCAACTACCTCAAGCTAGGATACAAAACCCGACCGCCGTACGACAGTCAAGGCTTTTCACCGTTATGCTAAATGACAGCTGCTGTGCGGGGAGTGAGTTAACGATGGTTTGTAAGAAGTAAAATGTGTGCATCTTAATATCTATCTACTCTCATATCAAACGAAAATTTGTGTGGATATGCATATGTGTGTATTTGTATGTCTTTGCGACTCCGCAACGGCGTGGCCAATTTTTATGAAATTTCACCCAAATGTGTTTTATGCATTTGGCAGTGTTCCTAGATAAGTTATGTATCGAAATATTTTAGATATGTATATGTAATCTAAATAATCCGATGAAAAAAGTAACAAGCGATTTTGACGAAAGTTAACAACTTATACAGCCTAACATTACAAGTGCATTTTGGAAGTTTTATTATCGCACAGTTCGAAAACACCGACATATATAATTAATAACGCGTTCTTTGATATAACAGTGGCATGTTCGAAGAAAATGTTACTTTATAAAGAATAATTGAAGCATAATAGTTGACTATTCCATTTTTAATTTAAATTGAAGCCATTATCGCAGCACAACCAGACTGGTCGGACATATAAAAACAAAAGTGTGTTCTTTTATATAGCAGGAACGCGTTCGAAATTAATGTTTCTGTTTAGAGACCAATTGAATTTGGATAGGTATTTTTTCATTTAATTTAATTTAAGCCATCGTCTACAATATAAATTTTACCTGTCTGTTAAAATGTATGTATGTATGTATGTATGCATGTATGTATGTAAGCCGTGGTGAAGGAAACCTTTCTAGGAGAAGCAAATCTCTGATTTAAAAAAACATAAAGCGGAAGACCATTACCCGCATTAAGCTGTTCTGCAGTTTAATTTGTTGCTGGCTATCTTGCTCTTGCTTGTTGCTGGATCTCAACATTTTGAACCGAGAGAGAGACTTAGCTGTCGTACAAAGCTAAGACTCTGTAACATCATATTTGTATAGATACTCCCTCAGGTATTTGGGCTCATGGATTTTAAATGTCTGAGGGAGTGGCACTCGTCTGACAAGACGTTGCAATCATCATGTATGTATGTACCTTCGTGCGACCCATCACTGATTTGTTTTCATGTTTCTGTATATATATTTATTTATATGTGCTAAATAAAGTAATGGCGATGTTTGAAAACGAATTTGCTGGCATCATGTATGTAGTCATAAAACTTTCGACAGAGGCGTGGGATTTTCACGAGATGCTTTGAAGCTCTACCCTTCGGAGGACAAATATCAAAAAAATGGCTAAAAGAATTAATTCCTTTACCCTACCATACGGCACTTTTCTAGAGGGAGGCGTCGCTTTTTTCGCCTATATTTTCGAAACTCATTCCCTCTTTGTGATTTTCTAGCCTTAATTTAAACCTACATCACTTCCAGTTAAACGACGAACGCTATAGCAAACACGTCACTTTTTTCAGGTTGTTTCTTCCTCCGGGGTACGGGTTCGATCATGCGTGTCTACTACCACAGTAGTGGTAATAGTAGTTGTTTGTTTTGATTATCATACACCTTCAAACACTCGGGCTAAACCAGGCACCACGGCTAGTCTATAATATAAGTATCTCCTGTCTTTTTAAATGCACGTACGTATATGTATGTATGTATGTATGTATGTATGTATGTATGTCTACCCAAACCTTCGACGGATTAGACGGATTTACCCAAGAGCGGTATCACTTGAAGCCTGACCCTTCGGATGAAAAATCTCGAAAAATTGTCTAAAATCATTAATTCCTTCATCCTCAACTGGTCACTTGTACTCTACGTAGGAGTAACTTTTTTCCGATATTTTCGAAAGTCATCCACACTTTTCAATGGACTAGCCTTCGTCACTTCCGGTTTGCCGATGGACGAAGCGTCAAAGACGTCGTATTTGTAAGCTCTTTTCCTTCTTCGCGGTATGGGTTAGAGCCTGCCTACCTACTACCACTTTGTTTTTCTCACCACACACATTGAAACACCTGGGCAACGCCGGCCACTCCTGGCTGGTCTATATATATAAAAGACAACGTTTGTGTGTGTGTGTGTGTGTGTGTTTGTGTGTGAGTGTGTGTTTGTGTGTGTGTGTGTGTTTATATGTCTCGCAAAAACATTTGACAGAGGCGACGGAACCTGACGAAACCGGTATCGGTGTTTACTTTGAACGACAAATATCGAAAAATTGGCCCAAAACATTAATCCCTTCATCCGAAAGTAAACCGTTTTGTACAAGAACGGATCGCTTTTTTGCCGATTTTTTTGTTAATCATCGTCTTCTTTTCTATTGATGAGCCTTACTTTTAACCTTCCGAACGTCAGACGATGGACACATCGGCAAAGACGTTTTTTTAACTTTTTTTCCTACGTGTTACGAGTTCGAGCCTGCCTTCCTACTATTACTACTATTATTATTATTACTACTACTACTACTACATTTTAATACCTCTGGTCTCTTTTGTTTTTTCTATCATCCTTGCTACTTTCATTTTTTACAACCCCTTCGGTGTTCCTTACTACACCACTTACAAACACCCGGGCACCCTATCATATTTAAATGTATGCATGCTGTTTTTACCCCACGCCCGCCCGGGGTTTCTTACTACATAAGGTAAAAGCCCGGACAAGCCTGGAACCCCCGCCGATCTAATACATAAAAGTCAAAAGGTGTACGTGTGTGTATTTGTATCTCTCGCAAAAACCTTTCGACAGAGGCGATCGATCCTCATGAGACCCGTATCTGGCCATAAATATCACAAAGATCGACCAAAAACATTCATTCCTTCACTTAAACTGCACATTTTTCTTTTATAGTGGGGGTCGTGTTTTTTGCGCCGCCATTGCAAGTCATTGTATCGGTTGTAGTGGCTTCACTTAATTTCAACCTTGCGAACGTCTGATTGGACGGTGGAGACATCGGCTAAGACGTCACTTTTTTTCTCCGTCGCGTTACGGGTTCGAACCTTCCTGACTACTACCACTTTTTCACTCTCCACCCAATCTGCCTACTGTCGTTTCGCCCTCCCCCTCCGCTACTACCAATTTATTTTTTTAATCCGACCCCCACCCCCCAGAGTTCCTTACTCGACTCAGGAAACGCCGAGGAACCCTTCTAATATACAACTTTTTAAAACAGTTTTTAATTCCACCCCCGGAGTTCCTTACTACATTTCCACATATCAGGGCAACGCCGGGTACCCCGTTAATTATATATCAAACATTTTTTTATAAAATCCAGAGTAGTTTCCTTACAGTGCAATGCAGACTACAATATATTCTGAAGTAAGACTCTTTGGGAATGTGTGTAAAGCTTCCGCCCAGTGCACCATAATATGTTCCTTACTAGAGCAAGGAATCGATCGATTTCATTAAAAAAATGTTTTTGCACCAAATTTAAATACAGCATAAATATAGGAGTGTGAAATATTCGTTGAGTATGATTTTATTAAAGGACGTCAATCAGGTGTGGATTATTGTTTATATATACGGGTATTCGATAAGATCGTTTACGGGCACCGATGCAATACTAGTCTAGCCGCAGTGATGAACTGTTATACAGCGAAACTGTACTGTATATGGTAAACTATATTTTAAACCTCTCTTCTTTGGTAGAATGATTTTACCCGCTTCTTAATCTGCGTTATGCGAAACTCCCTGTTTGTTTGTTTGTTTTTTGTAAATAAAAAATAGTAAAAAAAAAACAAAAAAAAACAGGTAGAGCACTGTAAAAACGATGGGCAAGTGTTTATATAAGCAGACATTTTTGCCATTAACCAAGGGTGAATGCATCTAGAGACGGTTGGAGTTTAGAGCAGCCAAACGTTGTAGAAAAACAAACAAGACGTGAACAATAGATCGAACAACCCAAGTAATATAAAAATATTTGAAATAATATATTATTTTTAACATAAACGATAAAACTTCACCAATGTATTTCTTGTGTTAGGTTGTTTAAAGTGTTACTTTTAGTCAAAATCGCCTGTTCGTTCTTACATCAGATTATTTGGATTTTCGATTATCGTTACTTATCGAAGGCATTCCAATACTGACAGCCACATAAAGTACCTTCATATAACATTTCATAAAACTCGACCCAGCCGATTGTAAGTTCATAAAGAATGAACTCACAGACATACAGACACACAGATCCACGGACACGCTGGACCAAGTTTATATATATATATATATATATATATATATATATATATATATATATATATATATATATATATATATATATATTTATTTACCAGTGGTGAAAAAACCGGACTAAAGTGCTCAATGTGTAGTCAGAGCAGTATATAGGAAGTTTATTACTGTGAGTCCATCTATGAATTCTGATGATGCTAGTTGGATTTTTCCTCTCTTTGAGGATTTTCCTCTAGCTGAAACAATTTGTAAACTCATTCTGGACTCACAGTAATAAATTTCCTATATATATATATATATATATATATATATATATATATATGTATATATATATATATATATACAGAGAGAGAGAGAGAGAGAGAGAGAGAGAGAGAGAGAGAGAGAGATTTAATCGTTTATCCAATATGGTGTTACATCAGTATATATTTGTAAACTTTCATCGTTTATTATTTATCTTCTATATAAGCAGAACTGCCAGGAGGAAAATGATACGCCAGGGGATTATCATCAGCGAGAGGACCCTCCATGTTGGAAACACTGCAAAGAGAGCTAGGAGAAGAGCGAGTGTACAGGCGGAACAGCCGGACGAAGCGGCAAATTGCATAACAACCTTCGTATGTCAAGGCTGTGGCAGACTATGCAAATCAAGAATTGGTCTCTACAGTCACACAAAAGGATGCATACAGGCAACATCTTAATACGGCGCTGATCCATAGTCGTTTCAACTGACGGCTGCCACACACACATATAAGCTCAACCTCATTATGCGCTATCCTTATAAGTCTCCTCCTAAAGAATTGACTTAATTCTTTTAAATGTCCCATATATATATATATATATATATATATATATATATATATATATATATATATATATATATATATATATATATATATACTAGTAAAAAGAACGTGTGAACAGTAAGATACAGTTTATTCCTTAAATTCTATGGCAGCTAGTTGAAGCGCTTTCATATAGTTTGTTTCTTTTGTGACTGAGTCTACACCGTGTTTGTTCGAGGACGACATTATACTTATAACGACTGAAACATTATCTGAATAACGTTTAAAATTAGAACAGTTTTTTCTAAATATATAAATAATAAGAAATTTGTTTTTATTAAACTGTTATTTTAAAGAATGTCGAATGTTATAAATTACAAAATGGCTACTCGGATGTTAAAAGTAAAAGTTAAAATTAAAAAGCTTAGACATAAACGACGTAACAGACGTAAACGTTTACTAACTATTACCAGCTACACAAAATAATTATTTTAGCTGTTAAAATGCACAATAGTAAATATTTCTTTTATTTTCATACCTGAAAATTCTTGGTCTTTAAGATTCATTATTTGTAATTATATGATGTTCCTCAATCGCTTGCGAAGATGACCGTGGTCATGCAATTGTTCTGTGGGTCCGAAGCTGCCCTGTTAAAATGATTCGACCTCCGAAGTATTTTTAGAAATTTTAACACTTGAGAGATAATTCTATATCAGAGGTATTGAATGCTCTGTCTTTTCTTATTTCACGTTTACTTCATTGCGAGCGGATTCAGTAATTGTAACACTTTTTTATTTGAATTGCGGCACGCCAGAAACACCTGTACTGGGTTAGCTTTTCGAATAATTTCGAATGGCTACTGAATTATTTGAGGGAAACCTTCTCATTATTCTTGAACCGTTTCTGCTGTCCTCATGCGGGTCCTTTTCTCTTTGGATAGTTAACCGTAAAGAAGCTGTTTTGGAAGCCTTGAACTAGGCATGCGGCATATATGACCCGCCCAACGAACTTTGCACTGCTGTCACACTGGGTCTACTGACAAAAAGTCTGACCAGGCTAAAACAGCTATACTTTCAACAATATACTTAGGCTGGAAATGGTTCAGTTTCTTAGCATGTCTGACATATGCAATCCAAGTTTCACAAGCATACCTGAGAATGGTAAAAATAACATCCCGGTATACTTGACGTTTAGTCTGCATACGATTTTCTCTTCGCTACCACACTAATTCTGAAATGTTCAAAGGCAATGCTAGCCTTGGCAATCCTGCAATCGAGTTCATCATATATGTGTACTGCCCTTAAGAGAATGCTACCAGACTAAGTGAATTATTCGATGGCTTCTATATTGGATTCACGATTGGTGATCTCAGGCTCAACACATCTTTTTCTAGGATCAGACTTTTGTACATTGCTTGGATCGTCTTTCAGAAAATATTCAGACAAAAATTGTCGCAAGTCTAAGTCATGTAATTATGTATACGAACTGTGATTGCATGATTATGAAGGAATAACTGTTAAATCCTTATTAATCTGAGTATGGTTTAATACTGGTTTAATAATATATTAAGTTTTTGTTATGAACTGTTTATTTAATACCTGCTCTGAAATGGCACATTCAAGCGCAATAATCGACTTATATTTCCTGGAACAGTAGGAATGCCGAGTGAAAACACAAAGTCTCAATAAACTTTCGATAAAGAGTTTTAAAAAGTATTTGTATGACAAACTACTACCGCAAACAGTCGAATAGATCATCTGAATGTATTTTCATTTATTTTATTTAATTTGAGATAATTATTAAGAATACAGAAAATATTCTCCTCAACATATTTCTGGCAAGTTATAAGTATAAGTTCGATAAATGACAAACTAAAGTTTGTGTTGTCTGCGTGTGTGTTTTATTGCGATAAGGCTTACTAATGTTTAAGGCGCCGAAGGAAATCTTTCTAAATTTGTTTACCAGAAACGATGGCTATACTTATTTTATCGAAACGTTGAAAAACAGTTTAAAATAAGGATAAAAAGAGAAATTATCGAAAACACCTTATGGTAGTTTAAATAAAACGATAGTTAGTATATTTTACGGACCGTGCTGAAATGCTAACGTTATTATTTAGCTTAATATAAAGGAAGTTATTTTTTCTTAACTGTTTTGTATTTTCATTAAGTTTAGTAAACATAAATTACCTTTAAAAAATTGATAAACAAAAGATAGCGTTTACCAACTCTCGACTTCTGCGATATATGATGATGATGATCGGCTCTTTTTATGGTTTACGTCAGCTGACAAAAATATGCCGACAATTAAGTTATACCTATTCTACATAAGTACCTATCTTTGTTTACGTATCTTTCTGGAGTGTATAAAACAATGGGTATGTCGTATGATCTGTTATCTTTGTGAGGTTTTGTTTGGGATTGAAAGTGTTTGATTTTAAATGTTATATACATTTACACACACACACACACACACATATATATATATAAATATATATATATATATATATATATTGTGTGTGTGCAGAAATATGTAATATGAGACAAGTATTGGTATCGTCGGTTCCAAGTCCGATAATTAGGACCGTTTTAATTAGGCATATTAATCTCTCTTCAGCCAATATAGTATAGAATATATTGTCTGAAGAGAGCTTAATATGGGTATCTAAAAAGGTCCTAAATGTCGGGCTTGAAACCGATGGTACCAATGACTTGCCTGATCTCACAACTTTCTGTACACAAAAATATAAAGATGCTCTTATTTTTTTGATTTCTTTTATAATTGATCACTCTTCTGGAGTTCTTTTTCCCCCAAAATAACTAATTATATATATATATATATATATATATATATATATATATATATATATATATATATAATCATTTTTAACTATAATAATTACACGCATATATATATATATATATATATATATATATATACGTGTATCTGTTTACCTAAATGAACAAAGATTGAGTGAATAGTGGACATTTTAATTCCGATTCAATTTCTAAATATGCTAGCGCGAAGCGTATTAGTTAATGTAGTGAAATAAATGATATTGCCGCATTCCTCAGAGAATACAATATCGAAATTGCATATGGACAGACATGCGTAATTTACGAAATAATAGCAGCCATAGAAGATGGTATCGTTATCACAGTTTATGCTAACATGTCTGTTCAGTGGCCAATAGAATTCTCTCGGAAGTATAGTAATATACAAGATGCCATTATTCCTATGAAATCAAAAAAAAAAAAAAAATTTAGTCACAAAACACCCACCCACCATACAAAGGAACCATACACCAAAATATATATATATATTCACACACTCACACATACACACACATATATATATATAAATATATATGTATATATATATATATATATATATATATACGAGCAAACAGTTAATAAAACATGTTAAAAAAACTTTGAAATTAGTTAAAAATATATTTAATCTGAAAAGGAAACACTAGATAAGTTGATAGTCCTTAATCCGCGGAGTTTCGAAGAAATACTTTCCTTCTCATCAGAGGGTAGGAATTAGGAAAATGCGGGATCTGAGTTTGCATGCAAAAGTATTTGATGAAACAACAAGTCAGTCAAATATCTTACTTGATAAAAAAATGTGAAGCAGAGGAAATATGGTGAAGAAGAAGCTGATTACACATGAATGGATAGTATATATATATATATATATATATATATATATATATATATATATATATATATATATATATGTATATACAGTGATGATCCCTTTTTTAGAATTTATTAGACAAAATTTAACTTTTATTTTACCGTGCCAATAAATATGATCATCACTGTATATATGTATATATATGTATATATATATATATATATATATATATATATATATATATATATATATATATATATATATATATATATATATATATATATATATATATATATATATATATGATTTGTCGTAGACGACTCAGGTATCAATGGATTAATAAATATTTTAAACAATATATATGTCGCTCCAAATTTGGGCGTAAAATAGGTAAAAGGGGAATAATTTCTAACTTGCATTTTGGTAAAAATTAATAATATATATACATATATATATATATATGTATATATATAGATATATAGATATATAGATATATGGAGATAGATATGCTATTATACAAACTGTGATGGGCATTTGCTTATAGAACTCTTTTATAATAACGCGAGGTTTATTGTACTTATCTCTAGCAATCTAATATATACAAGCATTATATATATATATATATATATATATATATATATATATATATATATATATATATATATATATATATAAGCTGTATATACTCGGTGGTGTTAGGTTGAGGAATACGTCGAATATTATTTAAGATACAGCGAATTTCCAAACTTCTTAGGATTTTCGTAAACGTTAATTACATATTTTCTTACTCAGGAATCACCAGTTATCGAGGTCCGGAGATTAATCGAGGATAATATTTAATGGGTATACATTTGGCAATGCTATTATCGAGCACATAAGTAGTTGCAATTTTGTAAATTGGATTGCGTAGGTGATGGTTCATCAAAAACTTGTTTACGTTGGACTTGAAGACAACCAGATTTTAGTCAGCTGAAAACAGACAATCGGAAGAGAGCTCTACATGCGTGCAGTTCTAAGAAAGAAGCTTTGTTCATGGAATCTACATTTCGGTTTAGGTAAAGATAAACTATGTGGGAAATTATTGCTAGCGGTTTTGGCTAGTGTTTTTCGTGGAAGTTTGGCGAGGAAGACCATAGCTTGAAGCTCAGATGAGCACTTTACATCAAATTAATGATACGGTAGAGATAGGCTCGCAACGTCTCTTGTGTCGGAAAGAGGTTGCAGAGAAGAGAAAAGGACACCCCCTCTAAGCTACGAAGTCTATTTTGAACTCTGTCAAGGTTGGATAAGCTGTTGCTAGCAGCTCTTGCCCAGACATGACAACAGTACTCCATCGTCGGCTATACACGGCTTTTACATAGGTAGAGAATTGCATCAGAAGGGAGATAGTTACCGAAGTAGTAGAGGAATCACACTATTTTTTCAGCCAGCTTGGCAATGGATTTGATATACGTGTTCCATTTCAGATCAGGAGTCAAGGTCAGGCCCAGTAGCTTTTCAAAGCATAACGCCTCCCCAAGACGAGAGCCATTCATTTCAATTGATGTCACATGGGGATCAGAGCGTTGTTGATATAAAGATAGAAGCTCTTTAGATGTTTAGATGCATTAAAATAACCAGCTAGCTCTTTCCCTATTGCACCACGTTCTCTAGATCAGAGGAGAGAGAATCAGTGAGAACATGGCTATTTATGGTTTTTTAAGTGCTACCATAGATTGTCGTGTCTTCAGCATAAATGTCTACGAATGATGTAAGGATGTGATTTGGAAGATCATTAATATAGATCAGAAAAATGATTCGGGCTCAGCATGGACCCCTAAAAGACTCTAGCATTAATATCGAGAGCTTCTAATATCAGCACTAGTCTTATGAACCTATCAGAGAGAAATTATTTAATAATTGAGAAGACATTTCCAGCTATACCGTAGCTGGATATCTTGGGAAGTTGGCCTTTATCCCATACCTTATCGAAGGCCTTTGATTTCTGCCGATCAACCACTACTCTTATGAGCCTATCAGAGAGATATTATTTAATAATTGAGAAGACATTTCCAGCTATACCGTAGCTGGAGATCTTGTGAAGTAGTTGTTTATGTAATACCTTATCAAAAGACTTTGATATTGAAATAGCAATTTCCCTATAGAGTAACCCTCCGTCGAGAAATATAACTTTAAGCATTTCTGCTGTAGATCTAGCAGAACGGAAAACATATTGCACGTCACTAAGAAGTTGTTGTTTTTTTTTTTTTTTGCTGAGGTAGTTTACTACATTTCTATTTAAAACATATTCTAGCAGCTTACTCATGACGCACAGAAGACTATTGGTCTGTGCTGAGATGGAGATGAGCGATCACCTGAATTCTTAGATACAGAACACACTGATGATATATTCCAATATGTTGGGTAGCATTTCTCCTTAAAACAACTGTTGCAATATTTTGGGTGTATAATGGGGTATGATCCCACACAGTCGGACGATTCTATTTATAAACGATGCTGCTAAGAACTGACTAATCAAATAAATTCACGTTCTGCTACCAACCAATCAGAAACCAGAATTGCTTCATAAATATTAAACCTTTCCTGGAGCAATTTCACATGTTCTTTTCCCGGGTTTCGACACGGTAAGAATATTTTGTTCTGTGGAACTGTCTACTACAAACAAGTCACCTCCCAGGACTTGTGTGTAACAGCGAACTATCTGAAACTGTTCTGAAACTCAAAATGGCTTACACTTCTAGAGCAACACTTAAATAATTTTGAAAATATGGCAACTAGTTCTGGTTGAAGCTTTTTCGGTACTATGATTGGAATGTCGTCAGAGCAAGTTGATTTACTTGAATCAAAGTATTCGATTAGCTTGGCAACACCACGCACATATATTTGTGTGTGGCATAGCGTGTTTTCAGATATACAAGGAAATACTGGGGGTTCGCACCCTTGATCATAAATGGTGAAATTTGCTTAAAAGATCTTGGCAAAGAGTTTGGCTTTGTCTGATGCCAACAAGATTACCTCTGGTCCATTGATTATAGTTGGGATAGAGCACATACCTCTGTTCAGGATTCTGTTTGATATTTGCCAAACGTGATGGGAACCAAGCCGTGGGAAATATACATTGGACTTGACGGACTGAGCATACGACTCTCTCGAATTCTGCATTACCTTTTTTTACAGTAGTTGCTGCCAGACACGAAAGCGGCTTTAGTTTCAGTACATCTATTACGTTGAATGCGATGGAAAAAGTGATTTCTGTGTGCAATGACAGACGCACATTCTGGACAGAACCACGGCTGGATGTTAGACTTTGCTGGAACATTTTCGAGGATATGAAGCTGTCTATACCTACACTTAACCATTCCGTCAGGTCTTATACTATAGAGGGCACATCCTTTTTAAACATGGAACTCAGAGGTAGATCTGATATAAATGTGCGGAAGCTAACCTAGTTAGCCATACAGTATGGACATACTATACGATGGAGAGGTACATCCGAGTACCTATTACATTTTATTTTTATCTGAACTGATACAACAGAGTGGTCGCGATGTTGTGGGGCGATAGAGTGCAAATATAATCGCGGTGGTGTGAGCAACTGAAAACTCGGAGGCACATAAAGGGTAAGTTAGGAACTTCTCTGTAGATATCACTGCCACATGAAAAGTCATATTTGATGTAGACACATATTCAATGCGCATGGCGATCTTGGAGGTCAGATTAAGAGGTTGTTAAAGTATCCTTTAAGTACGAACTTTTCTAGGGAAGTAGTCGGTCCAATGCCAGTTTCCCTTAGGAATAATAGATCTGGTTTTGTCTCCTGTAATAGAGTTGGGCCCTCTGGAAGGTTGGAACGTAGACCCCTGATGTTGGAGTAGGAGACATGTTAGTCGGGATTTAGGTTGGAGATCTGGGTGTAATCGA
>NC_136496.1:23185150-23220150 GCF_053919585.1 Euprymna scolopes | reverse complement strand
ATATATATATATATATATATATATATATATACACGAGCATGGGAGACCAGCGTTACGGCCTGTTTAGAGGTGTATGTGAAGCAACAGAAGGAGGAAAAGAACGAACGTGACGTCTTTGCTGTTACGAACACCGCCAAACTGGAAGTGACGTAGGTTTAAATTAAGGCTAGACAATTGAAAAGAGGGGGATGACTTTCGAAAATATCGGTGCAAAAAGCGACTCCTCTCTGTAGAAAAGTGGCCAATTGAGGGTGAGGAAATTAATGTTTTTAGTTAATTATTCGGTATTTGTCGTCTGAAGGGCCGAACTTCAAAACGATACTGATCTTGTCAAAATCTGTCGCCTCTCTCGAATGTTTTAGGCAGACATGCAAACAAACATACATACATTTATATATTGGTAGCTAAAATTTTCGACCCAAACCGATTAAAAAGCTTGCCCCATCTATACCCTTTCTGTAAAATTTAGACCAGAAATTTTTTGGGTAATTTGGTAGAGACCCCAGAGGTCAATTTTTTTTAAACTTTGACCTCTATTATGACACCTCAACATGTATTGTTTTTGGCTCAAATCAAGTCATTAAGTTCGATCCATATCCAAGGAACTTATATCTATAATTTCAATTGTAACATTGGTGGAGGAGTTTAATATAGTTCTAAAGGTCAAATCTTATAACTTTGACTCCTGAATTGCCAAATTTCTGCCGAAAACGGATTACAAAGATTTTTCCAAATCTCACTACCCTGTATACGAAATTTCGAGTCTGTATACTGAAAATTGACAGAGTTATTGTGTAGGGAAATATACACAAACAGACAGACACATACACACACACGCACACACACACGCACACACACACACACACACACACACACACACACACACATATATATATATATATATATATATATATATATATATATATATATATATATATAACGTGGCGGATCACTAGCCTATATAAATTTAACGTAAAATGGACATCCACTTTCTAACCACCTAATAATTTCTTCATATCATAAAACAAATTTAAATGTGGTATTCGTTTTCAGCACCACCGAAAACCAGCGCTGTTTTTTTACTAAGAGATTCGTTTATGTTTTCGTCATTTTGGGTGTAAATAATTCTATCAGTAAGCTTACACGAGCGGTTTACAAAAATATATATTTTTTTATTAGTTGGGTATTCAATTATAGAATTTGTATAGTTTTTACCAGGTGCTCCTGAACTTTATTTAACTGCCTCCTAATATAAAGAAAACATTTGTAAAATGTTAAACTGCAGAGGCATTTGTCAACAACAATACAAGTTCTATAATGAAAAAAGAATGAAAAACAAAAGTATGCTTTTGTAAACTTACTAAAAGCATAATTAGCGTCCTAAATTATGAGATAAAAAAATGAACACATCTCTTAGTAAAAAAGAAATAGCGCCAATTTTTGGGAGTGCTGAAAACGAATA
This sequence comes from Euprymna scolopes, assembly GCF_053919585.1. Classification (NCBI taxonomy): domain Eukaryota; kingdom Metazoa; phylum Mollusca; class Cephalopoda; order Sepiida; family Sepiolidae; genus Euprymna; species Euprymna scolopes. The sequence continues at coordinate 23,218,688 of NC_136496.1, read as the reverse complement.
TCACAGTTACATTTGTTTTATGATATGAAGAAATTAATAGGTGACCAGAAAGGGGTGCTTATTATATGTTAAATTTATATAGGAAAGTAATCCCCCATTTTTTAAAAAAGTAATTTCTTCATATCATGAAAACTACTTATCTGCCCCAAATTTAAACGTAATATTCGTTTTCAGCACCACGGAAAACCATAAAAAGTCGTCATTTTTAAGTTTTGCTGGGAGTTGGATAGAAACTTGACATTGACAAAAAAATAAAGACCTGTTTTTTGTGGCCTAATACGTTTAAGCAGTCTTTATAAATAATCTGAAAGAAGAAAAAAATTAACATTTTAGCGTGGGGGATAACTTTTCTATATAAATTTAACGTAAAATGAGCACCCACTCTTTGGTCACATGTTATCTGTAGCATTTTTTCAAGTTTGGCGATCAAAGGGGGGGGGGCTAAACATGACAAATACTAAAACCTTTAGTTTATTTGGGGGGGGGGGCAGGAATTATATTTGAAACATAAAATTACGATAAATTTAATTAATTTTTATGAAACCATTCTGTACTTTCACCTAACAATTTAATAAAAAGAACGAACCCCAAAGTGTGACAAATTCAGTTTGCCCACGATGAAAATGATTAGTATATAGGTGGTGTGTTCCAAACAGAACTTCATGTCAACCCAGACAACGCCGGGTAACCATGCTAGTATATATATAGTATATATATTCGCCGAAGGGCGAATGAACTCTTTTTCTGGGTCAACGGCCAACAAGCACACTGTATATTTGTGTGTGTGTGTGTGTGTGTGTGTGTGTGTGTATGTGTATTGGGGTGGGGAGGGCTCCCGTAAGCCGTGGTGAAGACAACCTTTCTAGGAGAAGCAAATCTCTGATTTAAAAAAACCATAAAGCGGAAGACCAGTACCCGCATTAAGCTGGTGTGCAGTTTAATTTGTTGCTGGCTATCTTGCTCTTGCTTGTTGCTGGATCTCAACATTTTGAACCGAGAGAGAGACTTAGCTGTCGTACAAAGCTAAGACTCTGTAACATCATCTTTGTATAGATACTCCCTCAGGCATTTGGGCTCATGGATTTTAAATGTCTGAGGGAGTGGCACTCGTCTGACAAGACGCTGCAATCATATATATATATGCATAGTTATATACTGTAGAACCTCGGTATACGCCATATATAATTAGGAACACTAATACAGTACCCATATGTATATAATCAAGCAATACTGTAAATAACACCTAACTCGGTGTAATTACCTAAATTTTGGGCTGTAAAAACATCGTATCTACAACATTATTTAAAAAATAAAACTCTTTTTTGTATACCAGTGTGCTGCTGTCAGTAAATAAATATATATTCGTGTGTGTATGCTAGGATAGAGGATTTTTTCGTGACTACTTTCTCTTAAGAACCTCGGTCTCTTTTATATTTCTTTATAAAATACCTCGCAGCCTTCTTCTCTATTCTCACGGCATCCAGTTCGAGCGACATGTAGTTAGCTCCAATTAAAGTGTTTCGCAGACAATGCTACTACACATTTCCGGGAACATTTTTTTTAATGCTGACGTAAGCATCGCTAAAAGGCAAGTCGACATTACGCATTGAACATGCAATCAACGACCTGGAATTGAAATTACGAAACGGATAATAATGCCGATGAAGTGATACCTAAACAACTCGAAAAATAATCTGGAGAACATTTCCTTCTAAAAACATTTTGTTTGTATTATATTTTTTTAAAGATGCGTACAGGGAAGTGTATAATGTCTCATCGTTTCTCTGACGCGACGTCCATAAATATAATTTTAGAACTAAATCATTTATTCCATCAAGAAGTGTAAGCTTTCACTTTACTAGAACATGACCCGATAGAAAATGATGATATTTTTCACGAGCAGGGAGACCCGACTTTGGCTGTGATATAAAGATGATTTACGAATGTTTACCCCTCCCATATTCTTTTGTCGTCGTAATCAATGAACTTGGCTATATTTCAATTGTCGATTTATTTCCTGCTTTAGTTGGGGACCCACCGCGGTGCACGAGGAGGATTCTTCACATCCATTCCCGCTGTTACTTAGTTCACACTACATTGTGGTTTACATTTAAGCGTAGATATCTGCTCTTGATTATATAAAATTATTTTTATAGCATGGCTTGAAATTATGTTTTAAATGGAAAGGTCAAATCACATTCCTCAATAACACTCGTACCAGCAACATATATTTCGAACAAGCCCATGTCATATCAAATGAATCTCTTATTAATTTTGTAAACCTCACCATTGTGCTTGTGCAGTAATAGAACTTTTAAAATGGACTTCTGATGTTCAGCTGTCGCTTGTTACTTCTTTTCAGTTATCGATTATCGATACGTATCGAATACATTCTGATAACAAACCTATGTAAGAACACTGGCAGGCACATAAAGTATCCTCGCTGTCGCTTGTTACTTCTTTTCAGTTATCGATTATCGATACGTATCGAATACATTCTGATAACAAACCTATGTAAGAACACTGGCAGGCACATAAAGTATCCTCGTGTAAATTTCACAAAAATCAGCCAAGCTACTTAGGAGGCTGTAGCGAACGAATTCACATACGCACACAGAAAAACAAATAGGCAAGGTTATATTGTATATACGAGTAGAAATTATTCATTTTTATTTGTGGGTGTAGTAATGGTTTAATCTTTTAGGAAACTGGGATTTAGAATTTACTAGCCTGGGTGGCCCGCGTTTTCCGGGTGTTTGGAAGTGTGTGTTGAGCTAAAAAAAAAAAAAAAAGTTATAGTAGGCAGGCAGGCTCGAACCCGTGACGCGAAGGGGAAAAAGAAAGTTGAGGTGTGTGTAAGGGTGTTGGTTAAGCAAAAAAAAAAAAAAAAAAAAAAGGAAAAAAATGGAAAATTGCGATCGCAAAAAAGGAGTAGTAAGCGGGTCCGAACCCGTAACGCGCCAGAGGAAAAGGAAGTAAAAAAAACAAAAAAACTGTCTTATCGATGTGTCTACCGTAGTTGTGACGTAACGACCATGCGAATTAAAGCATTTTTAACGCGTCACGGGATTAAATGACTTGCAAAAAATATCAGCTAAAACTTAGAATCTCCCTGTAAAAAAATGCCCAGTTGAGAGTAAACGAATTAATGTTCTTGGACAATTTTTCGATATTTGTCGTCCGAAGGATCGAGCTTCAAAATGATACCAATGTCGTGAAAATCCGACTCCTAAAAGTTTCAGGCAGATATACATACATATTACATGCATGCATACATACATACATACATACATTTAAACAAACAGGTGAGATTTATATAATAGATTATTAACTTCTAATCTATGGTCCAACCTCGCTAAACTTTCACAAGAAACACCTGTCTAGCAGAAAACACTATCACTAATTTTCCCCACTCTTTATCTGTGCCTAAAACTAAACGTACATTCCATGATAAAAGCTTCTTTCTTAGAACTGCACGCCTATGTAATTGTCTTCCGTTTTTCTGCTTTCCAGCTGACTACAATATGGTTGTCTTCAAGTCTAACGTAAACAAGTTTTTGATGAGCCATTCCATATAAGTTAACAAATTTACCGAATTTTCATTACTACCGATTACTATATTGTCCAATTTGTACTGTGTGTACTCTTTAACCCGTATCCTCGAGTGGCCTCTTGGCATTGATAAGTGGTAAAAACAAGATTAACAAAGTAATTAATTATTCTTTTGAATAACAAAATAAGAACGTTCTATCTTTCCGGAGTAAATAAACGGTTCAAATCGGAATTTTGTATGCAGGTTCGAGCTCGATATGAGTATTGCCAACAGTTTTGTAACTAAAAATAACCACTGAAAAAGATCCAACTGCCACTCAACTATTATGAATCTCAGCCAGGAGGTGACACAAAATCATTATAATTCGTAATGATGGCGGAAGTTTTGCAGAATGTTATATTTAAAAGGACGGCCCAACAAAACTTTGCTTATATTTGTACTTGATAGCTACAGTGTTATAATAAGTGAGGAAGCAGACCCAAAGGTTTTGATCAACAGCGAGACAGATTTAGAAAAGGGTTTTCTTAGAAGTTTCATTTAGTTTTATGCAAAAAGAGGGAGAAAAGACAACGGTTGACAGTTGTTGCTAGAATCGTTTTAGTTTTTCATGTTTTAAAAGAGGGGGAGACATAACTTAGTGCTCAGCCCATCAGTTGCCCAAAACAATAATGATAAATAAAAAGGTAGTAATGAAAACAGAAAAGATTAAAGTCTAGTATCTGTTTTTCATATGTTACACTTCAATTTCTTGTTCTCTGTCAGTGGAGGAGAAATGTTTTACGACTGACGCAAATGTTGTTGGTTTTTTTGTTTGTTCCTTTCTTTCCACGTTAAAAAATGACCCTGGTGGCTAACTCTACCCCGTGGGGAGGCATTGTAAATAGGAACTATATAACGAAATCGTTCTTGTATTCCCAGGAGGCTTAGCAATATGCTCTGGGCAGGATCTCCTAGAATATAGGATCAGAACCCCATCTGAATCTCTTTCACAGGTATGAAATTGAATAATATACCTTCTGCAGCGATGGAAGTGTCAATTTTGCTTCCGATATAGAGAACAGAATTGATATGTTTATTCAATTTCAGGTCAGGAATGAAGATCAGTCTTAGCAGTTTATCAAAGCTAAAGGCTACTTTCAAATTAGAACCATTTTTTTTGTTTACTTGCCTCCCCACGAGGGCAGAGTAAATACAACGTCGGTTTTTGATGTGGGAGAAACCGGCTCTTCAAATAGGGGCACTCTGGGTAGTAACAAAAAAAAATCTATCACTAATGAAGGATTTATTCTCTATAAACCAAGACTAAGAAAAGCGAAGTGAAAACGTAAAGCGCAGCATCAGAACAGCTACTATACTTTGAGGCTGGACCAAACCCCAAAAACCAGTATTTTCTTTGTTTACTTGCCTCCCCACGAGTTAGACAAAAGTTCGGTTTTTAATGGGGGTGGAGCCAGCTCCCTAAAAAGGGTCACTCTGGTTAGTAACAAAAATACAAAAATGTATCAGTCACGAAGGAGTTCTTCTCCACTAACCGAGACCAGAAAAGTGAAATGCAAAAAATGAAGTGAAGCGTCAGAACAGATATAACACTTTGATCCTGGCCCGAAGGCCAAGAACAAGTTCCTGTTTACAATGCCCCTCCCACAGGACAGAGATAGACAGCAGGGCCGTTTTTTTTTAATGTGAAGAAAAAGAAACAAAAATTTTCAATCGTCTCAGTCGAGAAGGGCTTCTTCTCCACTGACAGATAACAAGAATTTGGTGTAACATCTGAAGAACAGATACTACACTTTGATAATTGGCCGAAGGTCAAGAACTGGTTACGGATTAAACTATAAAAAAATACCAATATAAAATCTGTCCTTAAATTTAAGACGTGAATAATAAAGTGAAATAATCTGATAATATATACACTGTGATGTCTATGCATTTTGCACGTTTACTGAATATCATCCTGTTTTACAATTTGAACTAACTGAAGCGCCACAGAGGCAGCGACAAAATGACAAAATACTTCTTATCGATGCAAGTATGTGTACAAACGGAGAACTATGAAAGCTTAAGAGTCGGAGCAAATCTTTCGAAAATACTTAATGACGATACTAGAAAACCGAGGCGTTTTTGTTTACCGTCGTTTCGATTGATGTAGATAAATAGCTTGAGGTAAAGTGGGGCTAATGATATGTCGATGGGCAATGAGCCAAGGGAGAAACAAAGCGAGTCCTGCTGGCCTGGCCAGATCTCAACGGGATCGGGATTCCTGGCGGGACGTGATATTGCCCTGAGCGGCCTTAAAGGAAATGCTCAATTTTCTTTCGCGAATCGTTCTGAGAGAAGATGAATCATTTGATCAATAACAGAGATTGGAAACCATTACTCTTAATACCGTAACAATGAAACAAATACACACACACACACACACACACACACACACACACACACACACACACACACACATATATATATATATATATATATATATATATATATATATATATATATATACTAGCATTTCAACCCGGCGTTGCCCGGGTGTAAAGAGGTGTACGTTGAAAAAAAAAAAACAGCTGTCAATTTTTTTTAACTTTGACACCTATTATGACACCTGCATATTTATTATTTTGGACTTTGATCACGTTGAACCCTGACCCCTTAACAGCCAAATTTCTGGTCGAAGATGGATTACAAAGATTTTCTCAAATCTTAGTACCCTGTATATACAAATTTTGCGTCTGTAGACTGAAAATTGACAGAGTTATTGCGTAGAGAAATGTACACACAGAGACACACACAGAGACACGTTCACTTTTTTTATATATAATAGATATATATGTGCGTGTGTATGTGTATGTGTGTATGTGTGCGTGTGTGCGTGTGAGTGTATGTTATATTTATCTCAATGTATAAGTTCCTATGCACACACACACACACACACACACTGATCGAAACAGAGACATTAAAACACTCGCGCATACAATACTGCATACACTATTGCTACGTATACATAGAGAGTGGGAAATAAAAAAATAAACAAACTATATCCGAGCCAGGTTTAAGTTCTAATCTGACCCCAACCCGACCAAGCTTGGTGCTATACTTGTTGTAAGACTAGTCTTTTATAAAATAGTTTACGTAGGGAAAAGATCATTAACTCTCGAAATGGATTCTACGAATTCAACTTTTATCACGAAATATCTGAGGAAAGCGTAAATATCGATCAAAACTCGTTATACGCATTCAAACATATGATTCCTATCAGTTGCAAAAATAATTAAAAGAAAATGGAAATCTATAATATAAATCTCACCTGTCCGTTTAAATGTATGTATGTATATATGTATGTATGTTCCTGGGGTGGAGAGGGCTCCCGTAAGCCGTGGTGAAGGGAACCTTTCTAGGAGAAGCAAATCTCTGATTTAAAAAAAAACATAAAGCGGAAGACCAGTACCCGCATTAAGCTGGTCTGCAGTTTAATTTGTTGCTGGCTATCTTGCTCTTGCTTGTTGCTGGATCTCAACATTTTGAACCGAGAGAGAGACTTAGCTGTCGTACAAAGCTAAGACTCTTTAACATCACATTTGTATAGATACTCCCTCAGACATTTGGGCTCATGGATTTTAAATGTCTGAGGGAGTGGCACTCGTCTGACAAGACGTTGCAATCATCATGTTCCTACAACTTTCAATAGATGTGATTGATTTTCACAGGATCGGTATCCTTTTGATGCACGACCCTTAGGACGATAAATATCGAAAAAATAGCAGCAAACATTTATTCCTTCACCCTCAACTCGACACATTTCTACAGGGAGGGGTCGTTTTTTGCAGATTGTTTCGAAAGTCGTCCCCTCTTTTCGATTGACTCGTGTTAATTTAAGCCTTCGCCACACCCGTGTGGCGATAGGCGCAACAGCAACGCCGTCATGTATTTGTTTCACGTTTTTTCCTCCGTCGTGGTACAGGATCCAGCCTGTCTGCCTACAACAATTTATTTTATTTCATTTATTTTATTTTGTTTTGCTTAACACACACCTCCAAACACCCGGGCAACGCCGGGCACCCAGGCTAGTTTCATATAAAAAACAAGGGTCGATAGCTCCACTCTGTGTACTATACAGTTTTATCCCGTTGAAATCACTGGTCCGCTTTTCTATATTATATATATATATATATATATATATATATATATATACATATATATATACATATATATATACATATATATATATATATTTGTGTGTGTGTGTGCGTGCGAGATGTATTAAGAAAAAAATAATGTATTAAGAAAGATAAAGAGAAATAGAAAAATAATTCGAAGATGAGTTTTATTGAAACAAGGCCGATAGCCATTAGTCACGTGCTCTCGTGTAATGAATGAATGCGTGAATGTAGGATTGGCATGAAATTCTTAAAGATAAACTTAAATGACCGAAAAATGGGCTGAAATGACTTAAATAAATAAAAAGTAAATGACTTAGAATGACTTTAATAAAATTAAGGATGAATGGAATGACCTTAAGAATGACCTGAATGCTGAAAAAATAACTGAAATTCTTCAAAAACAACTTGAATAATCTGGAGACTGACTTGAATAGCTTTGAGACTGAATGGTTGTAAAGTAAGTGATCATTTTACATTAAATTAATACAGAAAAGTGATCCCCCACGTTATACCACAATAAGTACAGCAGGTAGTAAGAACAGATACTAAACTTTGATCTTGTAGGGGAGCTGGATAGTGACAATTGGTATGAAGGGTTGCCCCTACATTGACTAAGGTCTTATATGTGAAGTTACCCCCACATATGGTCTTTGCTTGCAGTATATGCCGGAGCATATACTACATTTTGATCTTGGCCAAAAGGGCAAGAAAAGCTTAAAAAGCTAAGAACAACATGTATTAACAACAGACTTTTGATCTTAACAAAAAAGGTCAAGCACAAAAGTGTTACGGACCGACCAACCGACCGACCGACCGACGACGGAGTGATTTATAGAGTCGCTTGCATGGGACTAAAAAAAATCAAGTTAACACATCTATAAGTAGTGGTAAGAAATAAGTAGTATATTACTTTAAACATGAAAAAACAATTTACTCTGTTCCAGTTGTATTTTTCCTGTGCGATACTAAGAGTTTATAGTTTCTAAAACACTCTTTCAGAATCATGTATTTTATGCTTGCTTACTGGTCATTAAAATGTGTTTACTCGTCGGGTTTTACAGTACCGTCTCTAAATTATTCCTTGCTAGACCTTTTGGAAAAATATCTGACCGTTGGAAAACTTCATCGCAATTTCGATGTTGCTGAGGTGGGTTTTTGAATAACACGTTGTTAGTTCGTATGCATGTGGTATGGAACACTGAGGTATTTTAAATTCATCATTTTAACGTGTGTTGTAGAATCGTTATCGGCATTTGCTGTGGAAACACTATGCTATTTGAAACCACATCGCCAGTTGTTTTGCCCCTAAGAAAGGGTTATGAAGAAAGATGCGAACAAGGTTTAAGGTAGAAAAAATATATTGTACACAAAAGTAAATGCAATAGAGATTCCTGGTATTTCCGACGGTTAATTCGACAGACTGTGCTTCACGTTAGGTTGTGGTATTTTTTTCCGTACGAGAGTTTTAACCTCGTCGTTTGTATAATGCCTAGCGGAGTCAATTATGAATGCATTTATACGTCTGCATAACAGGGATTTAATTTTATTTCATGATGTATGAGTTTTAATGAATAAGCGCCTTACAACCATGCTCAGAAGAAATAACAGTTAATGTCTATTTTTACTATAACCGTTAAGGCTATATTTTTATTTCCTTTATACTATTTTATTCCAAAAATGTGCATTAACACGCACATTTTTGGAATAATGTGATAAAAAAACGATTCTATTGCCACGTCGTATTATGTGAACTCATAAGCACAAATGTGATAACAGAGAAAAATAAGATCACTGTACTGTACTTTACTGAAACTGTACTGTTCGTAGACGGGCTGAACCGGTGTCCTCCGCGGGCGGCAGTTTCATAAGAGTATAAAATTCACAATCGGTACCCCAAACCATGTTACATCCTCGTCCTGTGAAATGACGACGTTAACTTATTTCAGCCCTTTCTGTAACAGAGCCGCTAGCGCTTATAGCAGCAGTAGCCGCATGACACATATACGAATGACTGAGCCAATGCGCGAAGTGACGTCACAGCATGGGAAAAGAATGGAAAGAGAAAAAAAACTGTCGAGGGAAGAGGAAAAGCGCGTTACAGTGTGCAGCAAAATGTAGTAGGTAAAAAATCAGGAACAAAGCTAGGAAATAGTCCGTTTCGCCCTGCACCGCCCACCTCTTGAAGAGAAGGGTTTCTAGGCTGTAATGACCGACAAGGAGACAAAAACAAATAAAAAAAGGGCAGAAGAAAACTCGCTTCTCGCAGATGCGTGGTTCGTTACAAAGAACAATCCAACCGCCAGAACCACCTACACGCAATCTGCAGGACACTGCTTAACTGCTTTCCAGCGTCCTGGCTTTAGGGTGGCCGGGAATTATATATTGGCGTAATCGCTCGAGAGCAGGCGCGATTCTGCGAGAATTGCATGGGGTCAACGCCAATAAAAACCCATGGACCCCATTTTGGAACTCTCTCCCGTTCAGCCCGCAACACAGACGTATCCGAGATAAGCTCTATATTTCCCCTCATTTCGGTTATTGCTAATTCTATCCAACAGTGGAAGATAAACGTGTGGAGCATGACTGAAGGAGACTTTTTAAAGAATACGGATTGTGCTGTTGAAAAGCACCAGTAATAAATGTCTTTTGTAAAATCAAAAAAAAAAACGCTGTTTTTTTTTTGAACTGCGGCTCTCTCAATGTTAGCCCGAGAGTAAAATATAACGTTACCGTTAAAAGATAACGACTACACTACATTGCGTGGATGTGTTGACATCTGTCTACATACAGCGATGGTCACCCACCTTGTACTGACAATCCTCAGCGTTACTTCACTTTGAAGATCTAATAAAAGCCGGTTTGTCAACGTGATTATGCCGTATCTTTTCATTTCATACTCATTTTTATTTGCTTTTTTAAAACAATTTAAGTAGTAATATTTAAGTTTCTCCATACTTTATCAGGAAGGATTTCCATATATAAAAACAAACAGATAATATCTTAAATGTTGGAGGAGATAATGCCTAACAGGATGTTTCATTGCAACAAGTACAACCTTTCTAAACTAAGCAATGAAAGGTGTATATGAGGGTAAATGCAACAATGTAAAAATAGCATCAAGGAGTAGTAATAGTATTGCTTAGTATTCGAATATACTTTTCGATTAGACAGACATACATTAAATCAATATAAACAGAAGTATTAGACAGTTGTGATCTGAGATATGAAAATATTAGACAGTTGTGATCTGAGATATGAAAATATTAGACAGTTGTGATCTGAGATATGAAAATATTATACAGTTGTGATCTGAGATATGAAAATATTAGACAGTTGTGATCTGAGATATGAAAATATTAGACAGTTGTGATCTGAGATATGAAAATATTAGACAGTTGTGATCTGAGATATGAAAATATTAAATAGTTGTGATCTGAGATATGAAAATATTAGATAGTTGTGATCTGAGATATGAAAATATTAAACAGCTGTGATCTGAGATATAGTAAAATATTAGACAGTTGTGATCTGAGATATGAAAATATTAGATAGTTGTGATCTGAGATATGAAAATATTAGATAGTTGCGATCTGAGATATGAAAATATTAGATAGTTGTGATCTGAGATATGAAAATATTAGACAGTTGTGATCTGAGATATGAAAATATTAGATAGCTGTGATCTGAGATATGAAAATATTAGATAGATGTGATTTGAGATATGAAAATATTAGATAGTTGTGATCTGAGATATGAAAATATTAGATAGTTGTGATCTGAGATATGAAAATATTAGATAGTTGTGATGTGAGATATTAAAATATTAGACAGTTGTGATCTGAGATATGAAAATATAAGACAGTTGTGATCTCAGATATGAAAATATTAGACAGTTGTGATCTGAGATATGAAAATATTAGATAGTTATGATCTGGATATGAAAATATTAGATAGATGTGATCTGAGATATAAAAATATTAGATAGTTGTGATCTGAGATATGAAAATATTAAACAGTTGTTATCTGAGATATGAAAATATTAGACAGTTGTGATCTGAGATATGAAAATATTAGACAGTTGTGATCTGAGATATGAAAATATTAGATAGTTGGGATCTGAGATATGAAAATATTAGACAGTTGTGATCTGAGATATTAAAATATTAGACAGTTGTGATCTGAGATATGAAAATATAAGACAGTTGTGATCTGAGATATGAAAATATTAGATAGTTGTGATCTGAGATATGAAAATATTAGACAGTTGTGATCTGAGATATGAAAATATTAGATAGTTGTGATCTGAGATATGAAAATATTAGACAGTTGTGATCTGAGATATGAAAATATTAAACAGTTGTGATCTGAGATATGAAAATATTAGACAGTTGTGATCTCAGATATGAAAATATTATTTTGAAGATATTAAAGGAAACTATCAAAATCAAGAGTGTGGGTAATATCAGCAAAGGTACCCTTCTCCTTTAGGGCAACGCTCCAGTCCACAACACGCATGTCGCCAGATCAGAAGCACGGGCGTGTGGTTATGAAATCCTCCCCCATCCTCCCACTCTCCTGACCTTTCACCCTCTGACTTTCACTTCTTCCCAGCCATGAAATTGTTTTTGAAAGGAAAGTGTTTCCCAGATGATGCAGCCTTGATTTCTGAAGTCACGTCGTGGTTGGAGGACCAACCTGGGGTGTTCTCCAAAAACATCGCCATAGCTGCATCAAACGATGGGAGAAATGCGTAACTTTGAATGCTTTCTTTGTAGAGAAAGACTAATAACCGTGCCAAGATTCGTTGCTCTACTCCTATGGGAAGTGGGTCAGGGGCATTAACTATTACACGCCACTCGTATATATATATACTGTGTCACGCAAAAATATTGAATACATTACATTTTTCTTCATGAATTTAATTAGGGTTCAAGATTCTACCTAAAATTTGGTCAGTATATTCCTATTACTATGCTTTATTATATTTGGAGTAGAAATTACAAAATCAAAGTTTAGAAAGTTTATATTTAAGGAAAATATGAATTAACACACACAAAAGTATCGGATACACTTTTTAAAAAGTATTTCTCTGAAATAAATTTAAATGACTTTGCTTAGCGTGTTGCAATAATGCAAACGAGTTATCACTGACTAATCAGAGAGCTTTATATTAAAATAATTTTATAAAGATTCTCCAGTTTGGGGTCACTCTTTCAAAGTCAACCATTTCAGTTATAAAAAATAGCTAAACCTAGACTTGTCCATAGACATTCGTCAATCAATTCTTGATAAGCACATAGAAGGAAAAGGGTATCGAATACTATCAAGTGATCTCCAAACTTTATCTTCTTCTTCACGCTAAACTGAAACATTATTTTAAGAGAAATACATTTTTCTCATAACAATGTGTGTATATATATATATATATATATATATATATATATATATACATACATATATATGCATACATGTATATATATATATATATATATATATATATATATATATATATATACGTACATAAATACATATATATACAGCTTATTTACAAATTTTCGGATTTTAGTAATGCCAAGACGCACTTTATTTCCTTTTGTGTATTGATTGCTGCTATTTCTTCTAGTGAGTTGAGGAAAATATAGAAGCGCTAATTGATCTAATATTTAAGTGTTTTTTTTTTTTTTTTTTTTTTGCTACGAAACAGATAGTCAAGAATTGTAAATGTCAACTTAATTAAAGGAATAAAATATAAGACAGTAAACATGTACTTTGGAATATAGATTTTTCTTTCATTCATTCACTATATATATATATATATATATATATATATATATATATATATATATATATATATAAAGCTGAATGTCTTTGTGTGTATGTGTGTGTGTCTGGTCACGAATAGGCTCCTATATGGTCGACTATTTTAAAAAAAAACTCATTACATATAATAATAGAAGATGTATCGAGACACAGGAATGGGTATGTTTGATCTGGCAGAACAGTGGTTCATTAAACTTGTGGGGCCTGCGTTCGCGCCTGATCCAGAAAGTATGGAAATAAAAAAAAAATTTAAATTAAAAAAAAAACGTTTACAAGTGTTTTTGATATAGATGTACATAATAATACTTTGATAAGTATGTTTTAATTAAAAAGGGATTGTATAATAAAATTGTGGGTTCAGCGTTCGCGCCTGGCCTCCATGTTTTTAACTCTTTTTCAAGATGTCTTTTAACATGTGTTACTAATCATTTGTTCATATATATATATAAATATATATATATATATATATATATATATATATATATATATCTGTATGTGTGTGTGTATGTGTATATATAAGATATCATTTTACTAGCATGGGTTCCCGGTGTTTCCCGGGTGTGAGGTGTATGCTGAGCAAAAAAAAAAAAAAAAAAAAAAACGGTTAATTGTTTTTAATTTTTCCCTTATTATGACCCCTTGACATTTATTGTTTAGAGCTCTTATCAAGTTATTAAGTTAGAGCCATGTCCAAGGAACCTATATCTAAAATTTCAAGTGGTTACCCCCAAAATTATCCGAGGAGTTTGGTCATATTGCTGAACTCTGATCCTTTAACAAACAAATTTCTGACCGAAAACCGATCACATAGATTTTCCCAAATCTCAGTACCCTGTATATCAAATTTGTAGTCTGTAGCCTAAAAATTGACAGAGTTATTTCGAGGGAAATGTACACATACATACTCACAGACAGACACACAGACAGATTCCCAAACACGTTCACTTTTATAGGTTTATAGATAGGTTTGTTTTACAAAAATATATACGTATACATAAATGTATATGGAAACATTTTTGTGTTTACTATAAACATTTTTACAAGTATAAATCATATACATATCTGCATGAATATAATTACAGGTAATAGTTTACTAAGGATGATTATCCCATTAAAAAAACCGAAGCAACTTATAAAGAATAAATTAAAATCAATGTTTAAAGAATATGCAAATTAGTTGATCGTTTGCTAGTGAATGCATTTCCACAACACAGATATAAGAAAATTATATTTTCTTTTTAAATGAATAGAAAAGAGGGTTTTTAATATGAATATCGATACGCACAAAAGAAAACCGAATTAATAGGAGAATAGAAGATATATATATATGTGTGTGTGTGTGTGTGTGTGTGTGTGTGTGTGTGTGTGTGTGTGTGTCCTTATTTTGAGGGGTACAAAACTTTATTATAGCTATTAAAAGGGGGGCTGAGTTTTTTGTATCCATGGTAAAAAGAATGGCGGAGGGATACCATTTGATGGAGGTTAAGAAAGAAAAATAATAGATAATGGGGTAGAATCGGCTGACCAGGATTCACTCTCACTTTTCAAAAACCAAATCGAATATTATTTTTTTAAATTTTAAAGTGTGTTTTTATATTTTTTTATTATCGGGAAACGAATTTAAGCGAATAATCGGAGGGAAGAAAAAATGGAGGAACGACTAAAATAAATCTATCTTTATGACAAGTAATTGGGTTGTAATTGTATATCTATTAGGTTGCTAACCTAATAGATATACTATTACAGCCTTTCACCAATCTAGTCAGAAGTTTTGTAAGAGATAACACACACTTCCTTAGCTCCCTACCACAAACAGTAGACGATGGGACTATACTAGCCACATTCGATGTTAGCAGCCTATATAGCAATATCCCACACAGTCTAGGAAAAGAAGCTATCGTATATTGGATTGAGAAACATACACAGACTTTACACCCCAGATTCAATAAACAATTCGAGATTGATAGCATCGACATAATCCTCAATAACAACTACTTCCAATTCAATAAAGACAACTACATCCAAAGACTAGGCACAGCAATGGGTACCAAAATATCACCGACATATGCCACCCTTACACTTGCCTTCCTAGAAGAGACCCGTTATGAAAGGATAGAGCAAAAGTGCGGGAACAACATAAAACACTCTTCATAAAATCTTGGAAAAGATACCTAGACGACTGCTTTATCCTCTGGAGAACCTCATGGGGGGATATCAAAGAACTCCACACTTTGCTACAAAATCTACACCCAAAAATAAACTTCACACTAGAACAAAGCCCCACAGAACTACCTTTCCTAGACATCTTAGTAACAATAAAAAACACCATAATAACAGACATCTACCACAAACCCACAGACACTCAACAATACCCCCACTTCAAAAGCCACCATCCTAAAAACTATCTAACATCAATACCCTACTCCCTAGAACGTATAGTCTGCACCATAGTAACAGACAGTCGCCTCCGTTCAACTAGACTGAATGAACTACATATGACACTGCGGAAAAGAGGATACTCACTACCACTAATACAGAAAGGTATTGAACTGGCTGAAAAAATTCCAATAGACCAACTAAGAACCCCAAAAGAACACAACAAAGAACAAATTCTAGCATACGTCTCTACACACAACACAAACAACCCAGAACTATTCACACAGATAACAAAAAACCTTATCCCCTCAATCAGAACGACAAACTAAACAACATACTTAAAACAACAAAAATAATAAAAAGCAAACGCCAACCCAAAAACTTAAAACACATCCTTACTTCCTCAAAACTCGTCCCACATACTACAAAAGAGGTTACAAAATACACAAACCACGATGTGGAGTATGTGACATAATAATAGAAGGTAACACATACACATTCAAAAATCCAACACAAACATTAAAAATAAAAAGGATCTAAATTGCACCTCCAGAAATGTAGTATATGCACTAAGATGCACAACATGCAACAAATCCTATATAAGCGCCACCAAAAATGTCAGCAATAGAGTGGCCTTACATGAGAGCAACATCAAAATTGGAGATAACAGACACCTCTAAGTTTCAAAACACGTACACACATGCAGTGGAAACAGCTTCAAAATAATTACCAATCTTCCAAACAGACAATTATTTTTATTTACTTACACAGGAAAAAAACTTCATCACCAGATTCACTCCTGAACTGAACAGAGCCTAATATCATCACACAAAAACATGAAATGCAAGGTTACATACACATCCATACACATACGTATATACACACCCACACATGAATCAGAACCGACACATTAAAACACACACACGTGCGCGCATACAACCACACACAGACATAACAATCCTATCTCTAATACAACACACTGAACAATACCAACCCTACTTAACCTCGAAACCAACAACACTAGGAAACACCTAGAACCATAGTATAATATCTGTTCACACCTCGCTCCCTCCTCAGTCAGTGGAGGAGAACCCCCTCATGACTAAAACAACTATCATCCCTTCTATCATCCCCCTCCCATACCTATACCCCCTCCAATTGCCCCCCTCTGGGGAACAAAATCTCCCCCACACTAGGAACCGATCCTGAGTCTGGCCATACCCACATGGGGAGACAAATAAATATAAACATTAAAAAATCCCCTATACATATCTTAAATACACCTCTCTTTCTAAACAAACATAATATAAGGAATATCCGAAAAAACTAAAACGAAAAATCACAATAGTAAAATCCAAGAATCCAAAAAATAAATATCAAAATAGAATGAAAGCACCCCTCTCACACATACACATTAGTAAATACCTCGGATCACAGTCACCTTCCTAAGGAAGAAAATAACCTCATAATACTATAAAACAGTATATACATTCTCAAACCAATAAAAGCAAACACACACACGCACACACACGCACACACACGCGCACACACACACAAACACACACAAACACACACCCACACCCTACCCCACTCTAAAGGAAAAGAAAAAACATTAGCAGAAAGAGAGAGTGACTACAGCCAGGTCAGCAGCCTGGACAACCCCAATAAAAGAGTAATAAAAATTGAACATGCCAATGAATAATAAACACTTACAAGCCTCCACCTCTTGGAAACACTTCAAATGAACTACGAAAATTAGCATTTTTACATCTCCAACACATTTGAAAATAATTTCTGACGAGGAGGCTTCACAGAACGTCTGAAACGCGCGTAAAAACGATTTCAATGACTTAAAAACATTATTACAATGATCCAAACATAATTCTCAATGAAAAACCAAGGCACGGAATAATAAAATAATGTTAAAAAAGCACACATTGTTGGTGACTACTCCCTTATTTAAATATATATATATATATATATATATATATATATATATATATATATATATATATAAATATATATATATATATACAATTATATATATATATATATATATATATATATATATATATATATATATATATATATATATATATATATATATTAGTGGTGAGTCGATTAATCAGAATATGAATCTGAAATCGAACAAATCGGAAATTTTGGAGGTGTCGGACAGTATCAGAATCGGAAAAAATTTGTGCATATTTTCCGATGCCAACGACGATTCTTTTAATTGGCTTTTTCATTTTATTTTTTATTTGATTTCCTTTAAAGAAAAATATCCTACCATTGATAGTAATACTAAAATAGTGATTATCGTTTTTTTTAACCAATTAGTGAAACTAAAATCGATAGATCATCCCTCACAATTATGTGCTTACGCTTAAGAAAATATCTGTAGAATTAACAAGTGTTTTTTTTGTAGTCTTTAAAAAATAACAACTTTATAGTTAAATATGTAGAGATTTAGAAAGAACCGAAATCGGAATCGGGAATTTAATATGGAATCGGTAATTGTATAGGAATCGGTAAAAATACTGGAATCACCCACCACTAATATATATATATATATATATATATATATATATATATATATATATATATATATATATAAATATAAATATATATATATATATATATATATATATATATATATATACATATATATATATTGGAAGAACGTAATTAGCTCCCGAACTCATTTAGCGATAATTATACATTTCGAACTACATTTGTCTTGCCTCACTAACGGTATTTTAGGCACATATCATTAAATACCTAGTAATTAATTTTGAAAAGTATTGCTTTGTAAATCCTTGAAATTTATAATAAAAGAAGACTACGCAGTTTTTATTTACCAACATATTCAGATACCAGGTTTGTTTGTTTTTTAAATAAAAACACGCAGTTTTATTTAGTAAATATTTACATTTTTACAGCAGTCTGAATGCAACCACTTTACCAACCAAACAGAACAAACCTTGCTATTCTCTTTGTCACGTTTAACTCTGGATTCCTATTCGTGACGTCATCTATTGACCATAAATGTCTTATGTTAAAATACTTTGCCACATAATTTAATTTTACAGAAATTATTGCTTTTAACAGTGTTTATTCCACGGTAGATTCTAATCTTGTTACATCATGCCTGTATAGACTTCAGCTAGTATGGTTTGGCTGAAAATCTATTAACAAACCAATTTACAAAAAAAAAAAAAAAAAGATATGGCGGCAGTTAGTTAGTTTGAGATTGAATATGTTTTTTTTCTGCTTTATAAAAAAAAAATCGTTAACAAGCTCTTACGTTTGCAATTTTGGCTCAAATCTCGGGCCATAATTCAAAATAAATTGCTTTTCTTTTCGGTAAAGATAAGAGAATAAACATAAAGTCCAAGCTGAGTCAAAAGATTCGAAAGATTAAAATGTCTTCGGGCTTTATAAATCATATGGAGTAAAAATTGGTTTTAAAAAAAATCCTACTTCTTGCTATAAAGTAAAAGAGAAAAATACAAGAACACACGACATTGCATCGAGAAACGAGACTTAAACTTCCGAGAACTTAACGAGAATAGAAACTAGTATTAAAACAAATCGATAAAAAATTGATGGGCAACACATTTTACCACAGATGAATCAATAAAAACATAAAAACAAACATTTTTAAGATAAATTTAAGCATAAAACCTCGCGCGAAAACATTTGTATTCCTTGGATTCTTAGAACTCATTCTCGTATTGTCGTAATTTTCACATCATCTCGGTTGATGGAACCACCGCTGACCATGGCATAATGGTTAATGCAGTTGGTAAAACTTAGTCGTTAGTTATAATAATATCAATTTCGAAAATTCAATTCACAGTAACTCTATACTATAAAAACACAATTATGAATTGCAATAAACCCCGGGATACGGTGACTCTAGGATACAATTTCTTCAGGTGTGATACGGAATACGATGTTTCCGGCCCCTTCTTACGGTATTCACCCCGACATACGGTGTTATTTATAATGTTATTTGATTATATACATGTGTAATTTTTATAATGTACTGTGTTTTGTTACGAAATTTTAATGACGTATCCCGAGGTTCTACTGTACTGATAACTACAACCTAGTTATGCTGAAGGAAGTAGAGCATGCTACGTGGATTAAATAAATCATTCCATTCGCAATTTTACGCAAAATTCTGAGTTCGACAGAAGATATCTTAGTTCGACAAAATACACCAAAATACGCCAATATTTCACGAAAAACATCCGTCTAGCTGAAAACAACTGTCAATAATTTTCCCCACTCTTTATCTGTGCCGAAATATAAACGTAGATTCCATGAACAAAGCTTCATTCTTAGAAGAAGACGCCCGTGGAACTTTCTTCCGTCTGCCTGTTTCCCACCTGAATACAACTTGGATGTTTTCAAGTCCAACATAAACAAATTCCTGATAAACCGCCCCATTAAGTAAGACACTTCATCAGATCTTCATTATTAACGATTACTACGATAATATCCCATTGATTACTGTACACGCAATGATCCTTATCCTCGCGTGACTTCCGGGTCTTGAAAAGCGGTGACTACCATGTAAAAAAAAACGCCATTAAAATAACATCAGATGAGAACAGTAGCCGAAGGTCTCCAAATAATATATTTATTTACATTAAATCAACAAATATGTTTCGATACTATGACTTTGTCTGCATCAAACTCGGGAATCTTAGATGCAAACGAAGAACGTCAATGGGTGCATCCGCCGGAACACTATAAAAATATCACACAATATGAGAGCAGTAGTCCGCATATTTCACCTACGAATAACTAGTCCGCATTGCAAAAGTTCAGAAACATAGGATTTAAAACATTATAAACATGTAAAATAAGATGCGTTGATTTAATATACGCGTTTATCGATGTCAATATGATTTCGGATGCAATGAGATTATACCAAAGAAAATAATAGTTTAAATATCAGCGTGATAAAGAGATGTGATTACATTAAAAATAGAAGCTTCACGTTGTATGTACAAGCTGTTTTAACTGAGATGATAATAACATACGATGATCGATACAAAAGTAATGCCCTTTATATTCTCGCTAAAAAAAAGTGAAGCACTACGAAAACTGGATGAGTACCATTAATACGAGCGACCTATTTCTTCCAGAAGATTTTTTTTTTTTTACATAGTCATCACTAAATTCTAAAGTTACGTTTACAAGCGATGGAGTAGTGGTATCAAGAGGGCGCTCTCTCCGCCCCACCTCTGTCATCACTCTGAAATCGACGAACCCATGTCGATGTGCTGATATCAACCGCATGGACAGACGCCCTTGAACGTTGATCGATTCAATTTCTTTTAGTGTGGAGGATTTCCACAACGTATCTATGTTTCTGATACGCGTCCATGACAGGACAGACGGTTTTTTTTGTTTTTTTTGTGTGTTTCACAGTGTCAATATATTCACTAGAAGGATAATTTTTTCAGGTCACGAATGCATAGGTTTTGTCATAATAACAATACGATTGCCCTCCCCTTGACCCATTCTAGAGGAATAAAAAAATATATAGATGACATTATATTTGGAAAGATCCGCGTACATCTATTCAATATTTGCGCTATTTTATTAAAGAAGTATTTAAAAACTGAACAATATAAGAAAAGTTGGAATAGTAATTAAAATTTATTAATCTTAAAACAATTTCTACATCCTCTTCGAAATATGGCCACGCTCCTAAAACACTATGATAATTGACAAAGTTCTGCTGTTAAAACCCTCTGATAGAAAAATATATTAGCTATTTTCTGTTGATCGCCAAACCAAATATTTGGATTTTACAACACGTTTTCTTTCACGCAACCAAGATACCTTATTTTAAGACTTGGGGAGAATTATGTAAATGCGATCAGTTAACAGTTCAGTTATGTTTTAATCGTAATAACCTCGGCGATTATTTGACATTCTTTATTTGATACGGTGTAATAATGTTGACAAACGGGTTCTCGTTAGATCATCAGTTAAGTAACGCTGAGCCTGGTCAGTATCATATGGGTGACCATTTAGGGAATACCAGGCGCTGAATGTAAGAGGAACTCAACATCTCCCTGCAAAAGCTGCAAAAACCTAACGTTCATATATCCCCTTACGGTGATATGCGACAGGGGACCACTTGTTAAATTGATATTTTCATGACATTTTTTCCCGATTAAACTCGGCTAGGGTTAAAGCCCCTTCGGTATCATTTCCCCCCACTCCTTATCTGTGCCTAAATCAAAAGGTAGATTCCATGAACAAAGCTTCTTTCTTAGAACTTCACCCCTGTGGAACTCCGTTCCGCTTGCCTGTTTCCCTCCCAACTTCAACCTGGATGTCTTCAAGTCCAACACAAACAAATTCCTGATGAACCGCCCCCCTTAAATAATGACACCTTACCCATTCTCCAATACTATTGCTACACTATCCCTTTGATTACTGTACACGCAATAACCCTTATCCCTGAGTGGGCATTGGGCCTTGATAAGTGGTGAACTCCATGTAAAAAAATAGTTATTGTACGGTATTGTTTATTATACAAGAACTTCACATTGATGGGGCATCACAGAAATATATTCAGTTTCACCAACAAGCAGTTAGTTTTTTGGGAGTTTTTTACATCGGCCAGGCCTTTCCCTGTGTACAAAAGCCTAAAAAGTTTAAGCCACTGTTCAAACTGTTGGTTCCTTATTAACTGAGACATGTCTCTCATCCTATGCTGTTCTTGTAAATCCACACTTATATGCTTAGCCTTCTCGCCTTTTTTCAGAATCAGTTACTTATTTCTGGTTACACTTGACGCCCTTCTCGGGAATGCAAGCTGGGATACCAGACATATTTTTAAGGCCATCTACTCTTCCTTTACGATGTTGGCTTTTCGGATCACTAACTCTTTTATCGCAATACGCTGCCGTGGTAGAGAGATAAATACTACTAACTTATAAACGAAAACCAACAACCACTGTAGCTAAACGTTATTCGACTATATTATTGTTGTTGTTATTATTATTATTATTGATATTATATTATCATTATGGTTATATTATGTCAATGTTATTATTAATATGCTAACGTTGTTATTATTATTATTATTATTATTATTATTATTATTATTTCAGTGGTAGTATTACTATTATTTTTATTACTATTATTATTACTATTATTATTATTATTATTATTATTATTATTATTATTATTATTATTATTATTATTATTATTATTATTTCAGTGTTTTGAGATACATTGCGGGAATTTTAGAATGATCTGACAATGATTGGCATGCCATGGATATCAAAACAAGAAGAGTTTTAGCAATGTTTGGTATATTTCACATTCGAAGTAGCGTAGCAAGGCTGTTTCAAAAGAGGAAAGATGGTGGGAGAGGATTGAAAATTGTAAACGGTTGTGTTAGAACCGAGATGTCGTTGAAGGAACATATGGTTAGAAGTGAGGAGTGGATGCTTAAGGTTGTGGCCAATGAAGTGGAGGTATGTGAGACAAAGGCTGATAATGTGAAACGTATGGATAGAGAAAAGGCAAAGAACGTGGCTAGGAAGAAAATGCTTGGAAGGTTCTTCCAGGATATAGCAGAAGTGGCTGATGAAAGATTATGGCAATGGCTTAGAGCTGAGTATCTGGCTAAGAGTACTGAAGTTTTTGTTTGTTCAGCACAAGAGCAGGCATTAGGAATACGATTGTTAAAAAAAAAGTAGTTCTAGGAGAGGAAGTTGCTGCAGAATGCCGGATTTGTGTAAGACCTCAGAGTCAATTGCGCACCAGCAGGGTGTAGTGGACTGGCCCAGAGAGAGTACCGCAAAAGACACGATCGCATGGGACTCCGGATATATTGGGAGGTGTGTAAGAGGGTCGGGGTGAAGTGTACTGGAAAGTGGTTTGAGGAAGTTCCTGATGAAGTGAGAACAAGTGAGGATGGCAAGGTGGAGATATGGTGGTACAAAAGTGTCATAACAACCAAGCAATTGGAACATAATCGTCCGGATTTGGTCGTCATTGACACGGTCTCTAAATACTGGCAGATTGTAGACTTTTCAGTACCCTGGGGCAGGAACGTGAGAGAAGAGAATGAGAAGTGGAGCAATTAAGCTCCATTGGCCTTGGAGATAAGACGTATACATGAGGTTAAAACACAAATAATCCCGGTCGTAGTTGGTACACTAGGAGTAGTATCAAGTCGTCTGGCAGGACAATTGAAAAAAACTACAAATCCCCGATGTTTTAGGCGGCCTTTAAACCTTTGCAATTATAGGTACCACCAACATCCTTAGGAAACCCCTTGATTTTTGAAGGTCCTTGTTGGAATCCGGGAGTAAGGGAAATCCTCCGGAAATGAATCCCATCCCTTTCCAGAGAGACGTTCATAAACGAAATCAGAATTATTATTATTATTATTATTATTATTATTATTATTATTATTATTATTATTATTATTATTATTATTATTATTATTTTTTGATTCAAACGTTATTAATATTATTATTAATAATAATATTATTATTATGCAAATGCTCTTCTACTATATTACTGTTATTAATATTATTACTATTATATTACTATTACTATTATTATTAGCAGTAGTATAACGTTATTATTATTAATATTAATATTATTATGCAAACGTTCTTATTATCATGCAAATGCTATTCTACTATATTGTTATTATTATTATATTATTATGATTATGCAAACGTTTTTATTATTATTATTATTAGTAGTAGTAGTAGTAGTAGTAATAATAATATTAATATTATTATGCAAACGTCCTTATTATTATGCAAATGCTATTCTACTGTATTAGTATTTTCATTATTATTATCATTTATATAATAATAATTAGTAGTAGTTATAGTAGTATTGTTGCTGTTATATTATGCAAATATTATTCTACTATACTATTAATTTGTTACAGTATTAATCTGTCTGCTTTCTGAAATGTCCTTTTCAGCGCAGCTTGCTTCTTGTGGCGCTTTAGTTGTTGTCTTAGCCAAACGACTCGCTCCTCTCTAACTGAGCACAGCAAAAATAATCTTCAGATGTAGCCACCGGCTTCTGCTCCAGCTAAGCAAATAAAATTTACTATCTGATCAATGCGATTAGAAGTGAAAATAATATTGCAAACGTAAGCTTATGAAACAAACTAAAGGACAAACGCAAATTGCAGTAGAGTGGACGAACAAGATATTGTAGTGTTAAATGTCATACACAGACACAGACACACAAATACACCACATATATATAAATATATAAATAAATATATATATATAAAAATATATATATATAAAAGCAAAAATGTGTGTGGGCACTTGGAACAGTTTTGATTGGCTAATTTGATAATCAAAACTTCTCATAAACGATGATATCAATCGTCTTAATTCAGCATCAAATCAAAGACAATGATTTATTATTAATCTCGGAGGTGTTAATTTTTTTCTAATGAACATTTACAAAAATAAAAATATACGAAACTACTCCTAAAAGAAATTGTATATACGAAATTTGCCATTTACATCCAAATCTGACGTCTGATTTCTATAGCAACACACCCGCACGCACATATACGCTTAAAAATAATAATAACCACACCTCATTGTTTTTTAACTAAATCGTTTTTAATTATCTCCTAAGATGGAAATATTTTGTATTGATGGGTATATTAGATGATCTGTTTTAATTTTAGAATGCACGTTTGTTCCTATTTTCCTAGGTGAACCCTAAAAAAAATACAATTATACGAAATTCAGCCAAAACACATTGAAAATACGAAAACTGCCGTTGAAATATAACTCTTACGCTAAAAAATTATCCTAACATTTCATGCAATGACAACTTCTTTGAAAAAAATATTTTTCTTTTTTTTTTCATGTTTTTCTTAACATTTCTCTTGTGGGTGGGTGAGTGGGGGGGTTAATTCGATGATTGTTAAAAATGTTAATTTTTAGTAGAAGCATATGAACACTTTGAACGTTATAACAAAAAATACGCAGAGATTACTTTAACTTTGATATGAATTGTAACCCCCACAAAAAAAATATTTTTCCCTTTTCTTGCTTTCTTTTTACTACTTTTTTATTTACAGACTCAACCCAATCTTTTATATTAAGCAAGGTAATACTATGTTTTTTGTATTTACTGACCGTTTTTTTTTGTTATATTCATGTTAAGATATTTTCACTTACATCTTGTTATTACTGACTGCTTGCTTAAATTATTTAGAGATTCAAGAAATATTATGTTTAATTTTGAACCTCTCTTGTATTTAATAGTTTTTACATTTTTTAACTGTATTTAAATGACATTTTTAATGAATAGAATTATCGTAAAATTCCCAGCAATAACAACTTCTTGAAAATAAAACTTTTTTTTTTCTTTTTTTCCTATTAACTGAAAAATAGTTTTAAGAAAATAATTTTCATCTGCTTGATATTTATCAATTTTTTTTTTTTAATATTATCGTCAGCCAATATTCTGTGAAGCATTTATTAATATTTTCCTTTAGATGTGACATGAATTGTAGCCAAAACCCCAAAATGAAATTACTTAGCACTTTTCTTTCGTTCTTTTTACTATGTTTTTAGTTACAGACTCAACACAATCTTGTTGAGTAGTGCTTTCCAACTCCCTGGAAAACCTCATCAGTATGGCCGGTATTTAAGAATGCAGGTGATAAGTCATCTCCCTCTCAGTACAGACTGTGTGTTATGAGTAAGTTGCTGGAATCCATATTAAATAGAGAAATAGTCAACCACCTCAGCAGAAATAGCCTCCTTAGTGACAGGCATTATGGTTTCCGTTCTGAAATATCTACCGCAGATGTGCTAACGGTTATATCCCATAGGATTATTGAATCTCTCGACAAAGGCTACTTTCTAGGGCAATTGCTCTTGACATATCAAAGGCCTTCGACAAGATATGTCATAAGGGCCTACTTCACAAGATTTCCATCTACGGTATAACTGGAAATGTTTTCTTTATCATTAAAGCATTTCTCCCTGATAGGTTCATAAGAATAGTGGTCGATGGACAAAAATCAGAGGCATGCAGTATTAATGCTGAAGTCCTGAGCCCAACCCCCTTCCTGATCTACATCACTGTTCTCGCTAAACACATACTTAAATCGTTCGTTGACATCTATGCTGATGACATGACCATCTACGGCAACACATCAAAGGCTGTAAATTGCAGAGTTCTCTCTGATTCTCTCTCCTCTGATCTCGAGCGCGTGGTTCAGTGGAGGAAGACATGGCTGGTTATCTTTAATGCATCTCAAACAAAACTCCTATCTTTACATCATCAACGCTCTGATCCCCATCTGGCATCAATTGAAATGGATGGCTCCCGTCTAGGAGAACCCCCCTGTTGTGACAAGCTTCTGGCCTTGACCTTTACTCCTGATCTGAAATGCAGCACGTACATCAAGTCCGTTGCCAAGGTCGCTGGAAAGATGGTGGGATCCTTCTACCGCTCCAGAAGATATCTCACTACTGATTCAATTCTCTACCTATATAAAAACCAAGTACGTCCAAGATGGAATAATGCTGCCATATCTGGGTAGGATCTGCTAAATACAACCTATCCTGCCTTGACAGAGTACAAAATAGACTTCGTGGCTTAGTGGGGGATGCCCTTTTCTCTTCCCTGCAACCTCTCACCCACAGAAGAGACGTTGCGAGCCTATCCTTGTTTTATCTTTATTTTCATGGCAGGTGCTCGTCTTAACTCCAATCTCTGGTCCCCCCTCGCCAATCTTTTACGAAAAACACCACTCTAGCTGAACCCACTGTGAAAAATGTTCCCCACTCTTTATCTGTGCCTAAATCAAAACGTAGATTCTATGAACAAAGCTTCTTCTTTTTTTATTCACTTTTCAAACCAAACAAGGCACAGTACCACTTTGAAGCAGGGGGCTATTTCAGGGACTTAATTAGCGGGGTCATTATGAAGGGAGATGAATAGAAAGATGTTTGTTGACATTACACTTGAACTTCTGCATATCGTTGCAGTTCGGAAAGCAGAATCCAGGAAGGGAGTTCCAAAGACCCGCAGTTCTGGGGAAGAAACTATTGGAGTAAAAGGCTTTCTTGCACCTAGGGATCTCTACTGTAAAGGGATGAGACTTAGTAGCTTGTAGGGTTTGACGGGGGTAGTTACGTCGGGGAGGTACAAGTGTTTGCAGTTCGTCAGAGCATTCACCATTGAAGTATTTGTAGAACAGGCAGAGGGATGCAACATCTCGTCGATGGGACAGAGGCTGAAGCCTAGATGACAGTTCAGGACCTATCAGGTTGTCGACTCTCTTTTGAACCCTGTCCAGGAGCGAGAGACAAGAATCAGATGCACCAGCCCAGATGTGACAACAGTACTCCATACATGGGCGAATGGTGGCCTTATAGAGGTATAGGGTACTGTCAGGCGTAAGTAGTTTTCTAGCACGGTAGAGGGAGCCAACCTTCCCTGCAGCAGCCTTGGCAATGCTCTCAATGTATCTATTCCAGTTCATATTCCCTGTAAACGTTAGGCCGAGGAGTTTAAAAGAAGTACTTTCAGGTAATGTGTTCTTGGCCATTGCTATTGGTGGTAGAGAAGGTTTCTTGTAGTTATTGAAGGAAACAAGCTTCTTAATCAGTACTGCACGCCTTTGGAACTCCGTTCCGTCTGCCTGCTTCCCACCTGACTACAACATGTATGGCTTCAAATCCAACCTACAAAATTCCTGATAACGGCCCCCTTAAGTAGATACTTCATATAATCTCCACACTAACGTACTGTACTTGTAATAACCCTTATCCCCGAGTGGCTTCCGGACCTTGATAAGTGGTAAAAAAATCTTGTATACTAAGCAAGGTATTGCTAGTTATTTAAAAATTACTGACCATATTTTTTATATATTTATGTTACGATATTTTCTATTTAAATCTTTCTATTATTAACTGCTTACTTAAATTATTTATGGATTTAAGAAATATTAATTTTAATTTTGAATTTAAACAAACGATTAATTGTAATAATTTCGTCTGTCTATTTTGCATTATTTTAATTACACTTATATTACAACTGTTAATTTTGAGAACGTTCCTATCAATTATGCCAAAAAAGTGCGTCGAGCAATCCACTAATGCAAAGAAGGCGCATGGCGAAACAATCAATTACTCTGCCCTATGATACAGCAGAATAACCAGGGGATGCTAGGGGCGTATTTGATGAAGATCGTCGTTTGGATCATCCGGCTGGGAGTGGTCCTTCCTTCATTGCAGATTCGGATGCAATAGGTTATAATTCAAATTTGCCTGGGCCTTCGACAAGCAATTCCTCAATCGCAGCATTAGACGGTGCACTGCACGCCAATCTCCCCATTTACCCAAATTAAAAGAATAAAATCCAGGTGGTTTCTCAAGCTTCAATGGATGAAGACCCAAAAGAAAGTTATTTGGAAAGACATGCTTCAAGTTCGGCTGAAGAGCAACGAAAGAATCGTCTTAAAAGAAAGGTATATTAAGTCTCCCTGCTGCGCTTCCGTAACCGAAGAACAACGAGACATAATTTAAAGGAGAAATGGTTCAGCCATGTCTACTGCATGCGCTTCAGAAAATGTAGAGAAACGAGACAGACGGATGGAGGGTCAGATACAATATAGAAACAATTTGGAAGGGCATTCACGAATAACAAAGTCACGCAGGTCTTTAAAAACATTCAACTATATTTCCTCTTCTAATTATGCTGAACACCCTGGCATAAAAATATGCTCTATGTATAAGAAACGCTTCGATTGTCTCGCGAAAAGATGGCCAAGTAAGCCAGCGGGAATATGTTGTTCGAATGGCAAGGTGAAACTCCCACTTCTACAAGGATCTCCACAACAGCTACTACGCTTGCTCACAGGTTAAAATCCTGAATCAAGAAATTTCGTGAAAGAAATAAGGCACTTCAATTGCGCAAGTCTAACATAAATAAGTTCTTGATGAGCCGTTCCATATAAGTTATCAAATTTACCAAATGTTCATTACTAATGATTACTATATTGTCCAATTTCTACTGTACACTCTTTAACCCTTATACTTGAGTGGTCTCTTGGCCTTGATAATGTGGTGATGCCTATGTAAAAAAAAAATTCAGATGACGACTTTCGTATCTAGTTACGAATATGAAAGGGGGTTTATGCCAACATCCAAAGGACAGGGGCAGGTCTATCATCTGATTGAATCTCTTCAGCCAACTGAAAATGACAAAAATGGTGTCAAAGTTCAAAATATTTCATTTTTACGTTTGCTACCACATTACCATGCCAATTTAGAGTGTAAAGCCTCGAAATTTGAGATGATAGGTAATCGGATGTGATGAAAAAGTGTTTTTTTATTGGCTTTGACCGAGAAAAATAACTGCTAAAGCGTGCAGACCGTCACTCTGGCAACACCGGGTCGATATGCTTGTATATATATATGTATATATATATATATATATATATATAGAGAGAGAGAGAGAGAGAGAGAGAGAGAGATATTATTGATTAATATATTGTAAATTTATTTCTAACTGAATAGTGGCGTAATTTAAAAATAAAAACTGTGCTGCCAGTTAGCGAACCACAATATACATGTATAGATAAATCAATTTCTTAAATGTAATTATTTTTATCTTTATCTAATCATATTTTTATTAAAGACAAGAACCAAATTTTATTTTTTTCATGGGAAGTAAGTATATAGTTATATATATATATATAGTTTTCATCCATAAGAGTTATTGTACTTGATGTTTCTTTTCAATTGAATAAGTAATTAGCGTGTGTCAATGGCGAAATTAAGATTTTAATTGGTTACGTTTTTTTTGTTTTATTCTACTACGTAATATGAATAATAGACGTATTATTAATTTATCTGCCAAGTGGACAATGATTTCAATAACATGTCACATCTCTTCGAATCGAAGTAAGATGTTTATTGACGAAAATGATACCATGACTTAATAGGAAGTGATTGTAGGTATCATAAGGCTCCCATATTTTTAGTTTAAGATTTTCCGATTAACTTATGAAGGCAGTAGAATTTTTAGCTAACATAAATATTGGAAGTTATAAATATTGTAGATAATAGTATCTTCTAAGATTTCAATTGTCTTTTTGTCTTTAATCTAGAACTTCAATACGAAATCTAAAATAATCTGTCTTTGAAATCTTATATGGCGCAAGACTGTTTCCCCTAAGTGGATGAATTCAAGTCTATTTTGGGATATGCAATAATGACTTATTACTGGAATTTTTAGAGACTTTCAATGTGCCTATTTCTTTTAATCTACATTTACTTTTCTAAATCATTTTCCATTCCACATAAAAAAAAAGTCCGTACAGGTTTCCGAAGGACATACATTTGTCTGAGTAGTTGTTTAGTGGGCTTTCGCTAAAAGACTATATATATATATATATATATATATATATATATATATATATATATATATATATATATATAAATATATATATATGCATTATAAAATTTTATATGTGTATGTATGTATATATATATATATATATATATATATATATATATATATATATATATTAGTCTTTTTCTATCAATGCCGATTTTCCTCGGTGCACTATATTTATCCAACTGATTCTTTTCTATTAATGGCTTTCTACGGATTATTATTATTATTATTATTATTATTATTATTATTATTATTATTTTTATTATTATTATTATTATTATTCAGAAAAATAACATTTATTCTGATGTCACACATTCTAATCTAGTATCGCTGTTCGCCCCTATTCATTGAATCATTTTAAATATGCAGTTGATCTAGAAGTTGGTCTGGTTTAATCATGGACTTGGATTAGAAATTACTTGTTTTATTTAATCCTGTCTAAACTTACCTATTGTTATTTAATCGGAGTCGTGCCCATTTTCTTCCTGGATTCTTATTGATAGCTCTACTGTCGATCAGAAAACGATTCTAAAACTTCTTAGTCTTTAATTCTCATCAATTCTTTCTTGGATCCATTCATCAAATTCGCTGCTGCTTTTCCTTCTCGTAAAATCGGTTCTCTCTAAAACTTTATCGCAGTAGTGGCTATTCTCTATGTCAAAAAATTCACTATCAGTCCATGTATTGAATACTGTCGCCATGTTTGAACTAATGAATCTATGATCCATTCGAAGCTTCTTTATAAATTGCAGACACCTAGAGATCTATAATTGAAACACTCTTTTCTTGTTCACTGCAAAATTCTTCACATACGTGATGTTCCTAATCGCAAATTTTCTAAAAATACTATAATAACATGTGCTCATCAGAATTGTCTAATTTATTTCCTGTTTTTCTTGTTCGTTGGACTTGTTTGTCTAGATATCTCCATCTATTCGCAAATTTATATACTTATTTTTATACAGCTTTCTATTTTAATAACTTATTTTTACGGACTACAAGATTGTGGAACTCTCTTCCTGCTCGCTGGCTCCTTTCTGACTTTGCAATAATTATTTCATTCAAGGTAGCTCCTTACTTCAAGTGGCTTATTGCTTATTCTTTAGCGATCTCTCTCTCTCTCTCTCACACACACACACACACACACTATATATATATATATATATATAAGTCATAAAATATATATGGCGATTTAGTTACACAGAATATTCCGCGTTCAATCCACACTAGTATTCATCAGGCTTATGCGAGAATTGTGGTTGACTCGCGTTGTTATATACGCACCTCCTATTGAGTTTTTAGTTAGCCAATCCGCTTTCTAGTTTCCACCGCACCCTTCCTAATCAGCCAATGATTAGGCACTTTCAGGACAAACACCCAGTTGACCTCCAGTTGGCCGTTTCTTTGTGTGTGCTGTTTTAGCGGGGAGTGTAGATATCTAGTGTTCTGATCTATTTTAAATCACGGTTAAATGCTGTTTTCTTTTATATTCTAGTTTATATATATGTATATATATGTATATATATATGTGTGTGTGTGTGTGTGATAGTGTATGTATATGTATGTTTATTTATTTGTTTATTTTCTATTATTATTGTTAGTTTTAAAGTTATTTTCTGTCTTTATTCTAGAGTAAATTTTATCCTGTGAACACAGTTGTTCGCTATCCCTCTCCTACAGATTAATAGATGTTGTGGTTCTTTAAAGTATAGGAAAACAAATTTTTCATGACAGCATAATCTACATGGATCGCCTAGGTATCTACATGTGTTTGCTTGTCTTACTATTTTCCATTCGACTACCGGTGAACGTCCGCGTTCCTTGAGTTCGCAGTATCTGTTTGCAAGAGTTGTTTTCATTCGGTGTTTTTTTTATATTTTTGAATGTACTTTTGTGATCATTATATCGAGTTTTGAAATCTAAGGAAATCATACCTACGTAGTATTTCTTGTTATTCGGGGTTTCTTTCGCAAATATTGTGGACTGGTAAACTATGCTTTTGTTAGACATTTATTTTCAAGTGGGCAAAGTGTGCGGTATTTACAGTTGCATTTATCTTGCTCGTTATTAGTATTTTTATTTTTATTTCTAGTATGGTTGCCGTTGTCTGGAGCTGGTTGATTATTATTATTATTATTATTATTATTATTATTTTTATTATTAT